>NC_135827.1:41730764-42030764 GCF_964213995.1 Mustelus asterias
ATCCCTGCTCACTGACCCTGGCTGGAGAAGCTTTGCTGTGATGTTCCCTGATCAACATCCACTGAAGAATGACCAAGTGTGCAAAGAAATGGAACTAAACACAAATTAGCACTTGGTTAAGAAAGGATAAGGCAAGAATCAAAATCAAACCTGCTGGTACAGTGCTGATTAGGGAATTGACACATGAAGTCTGAGGGCATGGCTGAGATGTTAAATTAAATGTTAAATGCATTCATCTTTTCCAAGGAGGTAAATGCTACCCAGGTCATGGAGACAGACAAGAAAGCTCTGTCCATAGAACAGTTCAAAATGGGTAGGGAGGAAGCGTTGAATAAACTGTTGGTGCTTAAAGTTGGCAAGGCAACAGACCAGATGAGGTGCATCCAAGGATATTGAGGAAGTGAGAATGTCTTCCAGTCTTCTCTAAACTCAGGGTAAGTGGCAGAGAACTGGAGAATTGCAAATGTTACACCCTTGTTCAAAGAAAGTTGTATGGATAGTTCCAGCAATTATAGGCCATTCAGCTTAAGTGTGGTGGGCAAGCTTCTAGAAACAATTCAGAATAATTGGAAAATGTGGGTTCATTAGGAAAAACCAGCATGGATCTTAAAAGGAGAAGTAGCGTTTAACTAAATTGCTGGAGTTTTTTGAGGAAGTAACAGAGAAAGGGCTGATGAGGGTAATGTGTTGATTTGGTGTACAAGGACTTTCAGAAAGCAGACTTGTGAAAAAAGCTATAACTCTGTATAAAAAGGACAATAGCAACATGGATACAGAATTTGCTGAATCATTAGAAACAGAGAGTAACAGTCGATGGATATTTTTCGGGTTGTAGCCCCGAGGGATTGGTATTGCTTTTTCTGATGTATTAATGATCTGGAACTTGGTGTGCAGGAGACAATTTCAAAGTTTGCTGATGATGCAAATCTTGGAGGTATTGTCAACTGTGAAAAGGACAGTGTAGATCTTCAAAAGGACATAAGAACAAAGAACAATACAGCACAGGAACAGGCCCTTCGGCCCTCCAAGCCCGCGCCGCTCCCCGGTCCAGGATTGAATCCTGAATCCAGGATCCCCGCCCAATTTTCCAGCCTATCTACATACCAATATCCTATCCACCGAGCTGTCCCTCACAGCTATGATGCTTTGTTCATTACAACCTATTAACTTACCCCCACCCCCCCATTCCAGACCATGTGATCTCCAGGGAGAGGCGAAAACCCAGAGTGAAAAACCCCAGGGCCAATATGGGGAAAAAAAAAAAATCTGGGAAATTCCTCTCCGACCCCCTGAGGCGATCGAAACGAGTCCAGGAGATCACAATGGCCCCGATCGGAAAATGCTTCCCAACCCTAGTCATTTCCACTTCCACGAACACCATATGAATTCCCTGCCCCCGAGACAGGTTCCCAACTATCCGCAGTCTCACTCTGTACTGGCACCAGCAAGATGATCGTAGAATGAAGCCTTGAAACGAGAAACCAGGAACAATTAGCCCGCGCCGCTCCCTGGTCCAAACTAGACCACTCTTTTGTATCCCTCCATTCCCACTCCGTTCATATAGCTGTCTAGATAAGTCTTAAACGTTCCCAGTGTGTCCGCCTCCACCACCTTGCCCGGCAACACATTCCAGGCCCCCACGACCCTCTGTGTGAAATATGTCCTTCTGATATCTGTGTTAAACCTCCCCCCCTTCACCTTGAACCTATGACCCCTCGTGAACGTCACCACCGACCCGGGGAAAAGCTTCCCACCGTTCACCCTATCTATGCCTTTCATAATTTTATACACCTCTATTAAGTCTCCCCTCATCCTCCGTCTTTCCAAGGAGAACAACCCCAGTTTCCCCAATCTCTCCTCATAACCAAGCCCCTCCATACCAGGCAACATCCTGGTAAACCTCCTCTGTACTCTCTCCAAAGCCTCCACGTCCTTCTGGTAGTGTGGCGACCAGAACTGGACGCAGTATTCCAAATGCGGCCGAACCAACGTTCTATACATCTGCAACATCAGACCCCAACTTTTATACTCTATGCCCCGTCCTATAAAGGCAAGCATGCCATATGCCTTCTTCACCACCTTCTCCACCTGTGACGTCACCTTCAAAGATCTGTGGACTTGCACACCCAGGTCCCTCTGCGTCTCTACACCCTTTATGGTTCTTCCATTTATCGTGTAGCTCCTCCCTACATTATTCCCACCAAAATGCATCACTTCGCATTTATCAGGATTGAACTCCATCTGCCATTTCCTTGCCCAAATTTCCAGCCTATCTATATCCTTCTGTAGCCTCTGACAATGTTCCTCACTATCTGCAAGTCCTGCCAGTTTTGTGTCGTCCGCAAACTTACTGATCACCCCAGTTACTCCTCCTTCCAGATCATTTATATAAATCACAAACAGCAGAGGTCCCAATACAGAGCCCTGCGGTACACCACTAGTCACAGGCCTCCAGCCGGAAAAAGACCCTTCCACTACCACCCTCTGTCTTCTATGACCAAGCCAGTTCTCCACCCATCTAGCCACCTCCCCCTTTATCCCATGGGATCCAACCTTTTTCACTAGCCTACCATGAGGGACTTTGTCAAACGCTTTACTAAAGTCCATATAGACAACATCCACGGCCCTTCCTTCGTCAACCATTTTGGTCACTTCTTCAAAAAACACCACCAGGTTTGTGAGGCATGACCTCCCTCTCACAAAACCATGTTGACTATCGTTAATGAGTTTATTCCTTTCTAAATGCGCATACATCCTATCTTTAAGAATCTTCTCCAACAACTTCCCCACCACGGACGTCAAGCTCACCGGCCTATAATTACCCGGGTTATCCTTCCTACCCTTCTTAAATAACGGGACCACATTAGCTATCCTCCAATCCTCTGGGACCTCACCTGTGTCCAGTGACGAGACAAAGATTTGCGTCAGAGGCCCAACGATTTCACCTCTCGTCTCCCTGAGCAGCCTTGGATAGATTCCATCAGGCCCTGGGGATTTGTCAGTCTTTATATTCTCTAACAAACCTAACACTTCCTCCTTTGTAATGGAGATTTTCTCCAACGGTTCAACACTCCCCTCCGAGACACTCCCAGTCAACACATCCCTCTCCTTAGTGAATACCGACGCAAAGTATTCATTTAGGATCTCCCCTACCTCTTTGGGCTCCAAGCATAAGTCCCCACTTTTGTCCCTGAGAGGTCCGATTTCTTCCCTTACAACCCTTTTGTTCCTAACGTATGAATAAAATGCCTTGGGATTCTCCTTAATCCTGTCCGCCAAGAACATTTCGTGACCCCTTTTTGCTCTTCTAATTCCCCGTTTGAGTATTTTCCTACTTTCATTATACTCCTCCAGAGCTCCCTCCGTTTTTAGCTGCTTGGACCTAACATACGCCTCTCTTTTCCTTTTGACCAGTCCCTCAATTTCCCTGGTTATCCACGGTTCTCTAATCCTACCCTTCCTATCCTTCTTTTTTACAGGCACATGCTTGTCCTGTAGCCCTAACAACCGTTCCTTAAAAGACTGCCACATACCAGATGTGGATTTACCCTCAAACAGCCTCTCCCAATCAAGAGCTGCCAATTTCTGCCTGATCCCAATAAAGTTAGCCTTCCCCCAATCCAACACCTTACCCTTGGGACACCACTCATCCTTTTCCATCACTATCCTAAAGCTAACAGAATTGTGGTCACTATTTGCCACATGTTCCCCGACCAAAACTTTGAAGACCTGACCGGGCTCATTCCCCAGCACCAGGTCCAGTATAGCCCCCTCTCTAGTTGGGCTGTCCACATATTGTTCCAACGAACCCTCCTGTACACATTTTACAAATGCCTCCCCATCCAGAGTCCCTGCCCTCAGCGATTTCCAGTCTATACCAGGGAAATTGAAGTCTCCCACTACAACAACCCTATATTTCCTGCACCTATCCAGTATCTCCTGACATATCCATTCTTCCACTTCCCTTGGGCTGTTGGGGGGCCTGTAGTACACCCCCAACATAGTGACTGCGCCTTTCCTGTTTCTAAGCTCCACCCAGAGTGACTCGCTACACGACTCCTCCGAAATGTCCTCCCTCTGCACCGCTGTAATATGCTCTCCAACCAATACCGCTACTCCCCCACCTCTTTTGGCCCCTCCTCTGTCTCGCCTAAAACACTTGTACCCTGGAATATTCAGCTGCCAGTCCTGTCCCTCTTTCAACCAAGTCTCCGTCACCGCAACCACATCCAAATTCCTCGTGCGCATTAAGGCCCCAAGTTCGTCTGTTTTACCTGCTACGCTCCTTGCATTGAAGTATAAGCACTCCAGACCCCCAGGCTCAGTGAGGTCGTCCTCCCCCAGAGTGCTCTTCTTCTTTGCCAGCCTTGTCCCAGCCCCAAGCTCGTCCCCAGCCACCACACTTATAGACCTAATAGTTTGATCCCCACCCCCCTGCCATACTAGTTTAAACCCCCCCGAACTGCATTAACAAAGCTCCCAGCCAGGATATTTGTGCCCTTCCAACTTAGTTGTGACCCCTCCCTCTTGTACAGGTGCCATCCTCTCCTGAAAACCTCCCATTGGTCTATGAAAATAAAGCCCTCCCTCCTGGACCAGTCCTTTAGCCAGGCATTCATTTGAACCAACTCCCTATTCTTATCTTCACTGGCACGAGGCATTGGGAGCAGCCCAGAGATGGCCACCCTAGTGACCCTACTTTTTAACCTATTTCCCAACTCCCTGAATTGCTCCCTTAGGACCCCCCTACTCTTCCTATCTACGTCATTTCCACCAATGTGTATAATGACATCCGTTTCTTTATCTTCCCCTTTTAAAATGCCTCCTATCCGCTCGGAGACATCCGTGACCCCAGCACCAGGTAGGCAGACTACCATCCTGGAGTCCCGTTCGCCCCCACAGAATCGCCTGTCTGTCCCTCTAACTGACGCATCCCCCACCACTATCGCTCTCCTAACCCCTCTCTTCCCTTTCCGGGCCACAGAGCCTGACTGTGTGCCAGTGACCTGGTCACTGTGTCTTACCCCTGGAGAGGCACACTCCTCCACACTATCTAAAACAATGTACCTGTTTTGGAGTGGGTCAACCACAGGTGACCCTTCTTCTAACTGTCCACTCCCCTCCCCTCTCACACCTGTCACCAAGCCCTTCCTATTTTGAGACACCTCTGGAGACCTCCCTTGTACTTTACCCTTCTGCCCTTTACTCCTCCTAACTGTGACCCACGTGTCATTCTCCTGATGCCCCGGTGTAACTAGTTGCCTATAACTGCTGTCAAGTTTTCTCCCATTTTCCCTGATTAGGCTAAGGTCAGCGATCTGCAGCTCCAGTTCCCTAACACGGTCTCTCAAGAGCTGCAGTTCCACGCACCTGGCACATATGTGAACCTCTGGGAAGCTCGGTGTTTGCAGAAACTCCCACATCCCACATCGGAAGCACTGAACTGGCCGATCACTCATACCTGCCCTTATCCTTTATAGGGTTGGGTAAAAAATAACTAGCCTTGCCTTGCCCTTTTAGCCCAAGCCCTGTGAGCCAAAGCCCTTATAATGCACACTCTGCTCCCCACTCACTCCACTGCCCGCTCCCGACGCTGCCCGCTGTATAGTGCAGACGGCTTTTTATGCTCCCGACGAACCCCCCAAGTAACTGCCTTTTATACTAAGACTCAACCTCCCAGAATCCCCTTCAGCTGACCTCACTTCCTCAATTCAAAACCCTGAAAAAAGCCCGCGAAATATACTAGGAATACCCTTAAATGAATAAATGAATAATTAAATCACTTCTTAGCTTACTCTCAGCACTCCTGCTAAGACTCTCTCCCCCACTCTCACTCCAGTTAAACATAGACGAGTTGGTGGAGTAGGCAAATAGGTGGCAGATTAAGTTCAATGCAGAGAAGTGTAAAGTGATGCATTTTGGTGGGAAGAACATGGAGAGACAATATAAAATGAGTATAATTCTTAAAGGGGTGCAGGAGCAGAGGGACTTGGGTGTATATGTGCATAAGTCATTAAAGATGGCAGGAGAGAGTAAAAGCGTATAGTGTTCTGGGCTTTATTAATATGGCATGGAGTACAAGAGCAAGGAGGTTATGCTGAACTTATACAAGATGCTAAGACTTCAGCTGGAATATTGTGTACAGTTCTGGGTGACATATCGGAAGGATACGAACACATTAGTGAGAGTGCAGAAAAGATTTCCAAGAATAGTTCCAGGGACAAGAAGCTTCAGTTATGAAGATAGTTTGGAGAGGTTGGGACTGTTCTCCTTGGAGAGAAGAAGGCTAAGAGGAGATTTGATAGAGATATTCAAAATCATGAGGGAGCTGGACAGAGTAGCGAGACAGAAACTTTTCTCATTCGTAAAAGGATTGCAAGCAAGAGGGCACAGAATTGAAGTGATTTGCAAAGGAAGCAGATGTCTTGTGAGAAAAAACTTTTTCACAAAACAAGTAGTTCAGGAATGCACTGCCTGGGAGTGTGGTGGAGGCAGGTTCAATCAAGGCATTCAAGAGCGCATTAGATGATTATTTGAATAGAAACAATGTGCAGGGGTTTGGGGGAAAGGCAGGGGAATGGCACTAAACCATGATGCTCGTTTGGAGAATTGGTGCAGACATGATGGGCCAAATGGTCTCCTTCTGCGCCATAACAATTCTGTGATTTGCTGGAAAGCTAAACGGTTTTGGAATTAACCGCAGTAGTTCTAAAATGCATCTGGGAATTTTTGATTAGGACAATCCAGTTACTAACAGCAGAGGAACCGAGGTGTGCAAAAAACAAACTAGCATACGACATATTCCGATTCTAATGGTACTTGGATATGAACAATAACTAGATGATGTTTTCTGAATGCAGACAAATGTCAAGTTTGGTTTCAGTGATCTCTTTGAATTGATCTTAGATCATAGAATCGTTACGGTGCAGAAAGAGGCCATTCGGCCCATCAAGCCTGCACTGGCAACAATCCCACCCAATAACCCTATGTATTTACCCCACTAATCTCCCTGACAAGGGGCAATTGAGCATGGCCAATCCACCTAATCCTCACATCCTTGCACTGTTGGAGGAAACTGGAGCACCCAGAGGAAACCCACGCAGACACGGGGAGGATGTGCAGATCCACACAGACAATGACCTGAGCCTGGAATTGAACCTGGGCCCCTGGTGCTGTGAGGCAGCAGTGCTAACCACTGTACCACCCAATGAGCTCACGATTATCATAGCAACTGGTTAGGGAGACTGTTTTCTAAAACTTTTGGATGGGACGGCATGGTGGCACAGTGGTTAGCACTGCTGCCTCAGTGCCAGGGACCCAGGTTCGATTCCTGACTTGGGTCACTGTCTGTGTGGGGTTTGCACGTTCTCCCCGTGTTTGCGTGGGTTTCCTCCGGGTGCTCCGGTTTCCTCCCACAGTCTGAAAGACGTGCTGGTTAGGTGCATTGGCCCGAACAGGCGCTGGAGTGTGGCGACTAGGGGAATTTCATGGTAACTTCATTGTAAGCCTTACTTGTGACTAATAAATAAACTTATTAAAACTTATTACTTATTATTAGATGAAGTCTCTCTAATGCTTCTCTCTCCCTTGGAAGTTTGTAAGGAATTTGAAACAATTTTTAGTGAAGCCAAATGAGATTTGTTTTGGGAACAGTTTTTTCTGGTGTGCTGACAGTCAGATGATTAGCTTCAGTTGTTTTCGAGGATGGTAGAAGCAGAGATGATGCGTGATTTTGAAAAATAATTGGATGGAGACTTGAGAAAAATAAAGACACAAGACTATGAGAGAAGGGCCTGACTTCTGTTGAGAGCTAGCATGCACTCAATTGGCTGAATGGCCTTCTGTGCTGCTATGACTCTGAAGTGGCGAATTTCAGGATGGTGCAAAGTGCAGATTATTGAAACATGAGCTGTCACTGGGTCTTGGACGTGGATGTCGTCTATATGGATTTCAGTAAGGCAGGTTGGTTAAGAAGGTTAAGGCTCATGGGATACAAGGAGAAGTGGCTAGATGGGTGGAGAACTGGCTTGGCCATAGGAGACAGAGGGTAGTGGTCGAAGGGTCTTTTTCCGGCTGGAGGTCTGTGACCAGTGGTGTTCCGCAGGGCTCTGTACTGGGACCTCTGCTATTTGTGATATATATAAATGATTTGGAAGAAGGTGTAACTGGTGTAATCAGCAAGTTTGCGGATGACATGAAGATGGCTGGACTTGCGGATAGCGAAGAGCATTGTCGGGTAATACAGCAGGATATAGATAGGCTGGAAAATTGGGCGGAGAGGTGGCAGATGGAGTTTAATCCGGATAAATGCGAAGTGATGCATTTTGGAAGAAATAATGTAGGGAGGAGTTATACAATAAATGGCAGAGGCATCAGGAGTATAGAAACACAGAGGGACCTAGGTGTGCAAGTCCACAAATCCTTGAAGGTGGCAACACAGGTGGGGAAGGTGGTGAAGAAGGCATATGGTATGCTTGCCTTTATAGGACGGGGTATAGAGTATAAAAGCTGGAGTCTGATGATGCAGCTGTATAGAACGCTGGTTAGGCCACATTTGGAGTACTGCGTCCAGTTCTGGTCGCCGCACTACCAGAAGGACGTGGAGTGCAGAGAAGGTTTACCAGGATGTTGCCTGGTATGGAGGGTCTTAGCTATGAGGAGAGATTGGGTAAACTGGGGTTGTTCTCCCTGGAAAGACGGAGAATGAGAGGAGACCTAATAGAGGTGTACAAGATTATGAAGGGGATAGATAGGGTGAACAGTGGGAAGCTTTTTCCCAGATCAGAAGTGACGTTCACGAGGGGTCATGGGCTCAAGGTGAGAGGGGCGAAATATAACTCAGATATTAGAGGGATGTTTTTTACACAGAGGGTGGTGGGGGCCTGGAATGCGCTGCCAAGTAGGGTGGTGGAGGCAGGCACGCTGACATCGTTTAAGACTTACCTGGATAGTCACATGAGCAGCCTGGGAATGGAGGGATACAAACGATTGGTCTAGTTGGACCAAGGAGCGGCACAGGCTTGGAGGGCCAGTTTCCTGTGCTGTACTGTTCTTTGTTCTTTGTCTTGGGTTCCAAATCAGTTTGATAAATTATGCAAAAAATCCAAGATAGAAATGGACCCATCCACATAATTAGCCTATGTTGGTGTTTATCCTCCACATTAATGGTGTCCTAATCCCACATACTGCCCTATTCCAAAATATCTCTATTCCTTTCTTCTTCAGTCATACTCAAGTTTTTACGTGATTTTAGGTTCAGTTGATAACTTGGATCCATTTTTCAGTCCCTCCACACTCTGTATAAAATAGTTTCTCCTGAATGCTCCGACTAATGAGAGCAGGTGATCTGCTATTAATAAATCAACCCTGAATGTTGCTGAAACCATGTCCAAATTTACAAACTAAAACTGAGAGGAACTTAAACAGTGATTATTGAAGTTATGACTTGAAAATAGCTAATCTCAATGATTCTTCACAAGGAGCTTGTAACTCATTTCTTGCTCAGTTTACTTTTACAAATCTTCTGTTGTTATCACGGGTGGCATGGTGGCACAGTGATTAGCACTGCTGCCTCGCAGCGCCAGCAACCCGGGTTCGATTCTGGCCTTGGGTCACTGTCTGTGCGGAGTTTGCACGTTCTCCCCGTGTCTGCATGGGTTTCCTCTGGGTGCTCTGGTTTCCTCCTACATTCCAAAGATATGCTGGTTAGGTGGATTGGCCGTGCTAAATTCTCCCTCGGTGTACCTGAACAGGTGCCGGAGTGTGGTGACTAGGAGATTTTCACAGTAACTTCATTGCAGTGTTAATGTAAGCCTACTTGTGACAATAAATAAAACTTCAAACTTTTGTTAATCTTCATTAAAACTGCAACCCTCACCCAGTTCTAAATAAGACCTATGTGTGATTGCTCAGAAAGAGGGAAATTGTAATTATTTCAACTATTCTTTCCTCCTTTTAACCTTTATCTCTCCTCTCTTTCTTCTGTCTGATTCGCTATCCCTCCTGGGTTTCTTTTTGCTGTCTTTATTTTTATCTTTCTGGCATCTTGGTTTTGTTCTCGTGTTTTTTGTGCATGTCGCAGGATCTTTCCGGTTCCTGTCTTTTTTATTTATTTGTGGGACATGGGTGTCGCTGGCTGGCCAGCATTTATTGCCCATCCCTAGTTGCCCTTGGAGGGCAGTTGAGAGTCAATCACATTGTTGTGGCTCTGGAGTCACATATAGGCCAGACTCGGTAAGGACAGCAACATTAGTGAACCAGATGGGTTTTTCTGACGATCGACAATGGTTTCATGGTCATCAGTAGATTCTTGATTCCAGATATTTTTTATTCAAATTCCACCATCTACCGTGGAGGGATTCGAACCCAGGTCCTCAAAACATTAGCTCAGATTCTGGATTAATAGTCTAGCAATAATACGACCCATCCCGGACGAGCCCTTTACTGGGATAGCACGGTGGCACAGTGGTTAGCACTGCTGCCTCACAGCACCAGAGACCTGGGTTCGATTCCCGGCTTGAGTCACTGTCTGTGTGGAGTTTGCATGTTCTTCCTGTGTGGGTTTCCTCCGGGTGCTCCAGTTTCCTCCCACAGTCCAAAGATGTGCAGGTTAGGTGCATTGGCCATGCCAAATTGCCCCTTGGTGTCCCAAGATATGTGGGTTAGAGAGATTAACGGGGTAAATATGTGGGGTTACGGGGGATAGGGCCTGGGTGGGATTGTTGTCAGTGCAAACTCGATGGGCTGAATGGCCTTCCTCTGCACTGGAGAGATTCTATGATTCTATAACTCTCATTGCTCTCTGTTTAAATGCTCCAGAGCTCGGTCCAGTTCTGTTTTCTCCCAGGACCAATTTCTCATCTCCTTTATGTGAGGGCTTGGTGAATTTGCAGCCACAGGGCTGGTTCACAATTCACTGTTCATAATACATCCCGTAATACCAGTGAAAGAAAAACAGGACATCTTCCCAGGCGACCTGTCCACATTGATAATTATGTTAATGATCTAAACCTTGGTGTACAGGGAACAATTTCAAAATTTATGGATGATACAAAACCTGAAAGCATAGAAGACTGAGGACAGTCTAAAACTTCAAAAGGACATAGAGAAGTTGGTTGATTGTGTCGATAGGTGGCAATCTGGAGGTGCGTTTTCATAGGTACATGGGAAGACAGTGTAAAATAAAAGAATATTCCTCTAAAGAGGGTGCAGGAGCAGAAGAACCTGGGTGTATATATGGAAAAGTTGTTAAAGATAGCTGTTAATAAAACATAGTATTCTGGGCTTTATTAATAGGGGCATAGAGTACTAGAGCAAGGAACATATGTTGAACTGAATTTAAACACTAGTTAGACCTCAGCTGGAATATTGCATCCATCTCTGGGCTACATATTTTAAGAAGGATGTAAAGGCATTGGGGAGTATGAAAAAGAAGTTTACGAGAATGGCTCTGGGGATGTGAAACTAAGTTATAAAGATTGATAGGAGTTACTAAGTGACAGAGAGCTGCATTGAGTAGCCTGTTAACACTCCATTTCGTGTCAGAGTCATACGGCACAAAAAGAGGCCATTTGGCCCATCAAATCCATGCTAACTTCCCACAGAACAGTCCAGTCGGTCCCTTTTCTCCATTCTATCCCCATCGCCCTGCATGTTGATTTCCCTCAGGTACCTGTCCAATTCACTGCTCGGCTTAAAAAAAAAGAATTCTTGCAAGAACAATGACTGGACTTCTTTCACTTGTGGAACTACAGCAGTCAGCAGCTTCAAACTGAACACTAAGGGAATAAACAGGTTCAAACGTGGAAAGATTCCCCCCACTGCATTTTCAGTTTCAGCTTAGATAGTAGTTCCAGTCTGACACCAGATAAACAGGTCAGAGGTACTCATTCCCTGCGATCCATCCTGTGGATTGCAATCCTGGCAGAAATTGCTTCTTTGTCCTGTTCTGCACGAGAAAAGTCCCCTCATCCTGGCTGAAAGCCCTGAGATTGACCCCAAAACTGATGCAAATGACAGGCACAATGCAGCTTTGTGTCTGAGACAAACCCTCTGCTGCTGCTGGGATGGACTGACTGAGGAATTTGTGAGAATGTTTCTGATGACCTGTCAGAATCTCTAATAATTCTCAACAGACGGTAGGTGGGGAGTGGGATATTTTTCTAGCAATTACAGCTGCAATAACATTAAATATTGAGTGTTACACACAAGTGCAGCCAGTGATGGACTGGAATGGTAGAGAGCACGGAGAAGAGGAAGCCATCTCTTGTCCTAGAGGATCCACTTATGAGGAGGAAGATTTCCCTCCCTAACAGCACTGTGGGTGTATCTAGACCGCATGGACTCTGGTTCAAAGGGCAATTAGGGATAGGAACAAATGTTGGCCTGGCCGGCAACCCCCACATTCCATGAAATATTTTTTAAAACTGTAGCATTCTGCAATTCCCCGTTGTCTTGTTTCCACAATGTGGGAGGCTGTTTACTTTCCTTTTTGTTAATGGAACAAGTCCCATTTCATCTGAAGCTCTTTATTCTGATGGGTGAATTATGAAGGCTTCAGGTTAATCAAATACTAGTGAGTGTCAGGTAGTATATATCTGGCACAAACATAAATATTATACTATGATCTTAGCTAAATTTATTAAAAGAAATCCTTTCTGTGGGGTCTGTCACAATAGTTGGTGCTTTAGAGATCAATCCCACCCTATAGTTCTCCCCTCCTGAAAACAGAGTGCTGCTGAGGTGGGTGGTAAGAGTTCCACAAACAGACTTTCCCTATTATCTTGTCTATTCTACATGCAGAGTCTTCTAGACGATGAAACAATGGGCATTGACAAGAGTATTTGATTGAACAGCACAACTAAGCCTGGTCCTGTCTCCACCTGCCTTCCTCAGGTGAACTCCCAAACAGAATCTATTGGATAATGACCAGCTGATTTCTTTTTCTTCTTCCTGAGCTGTTGAGAATGATTTTAATTCAGCTGAGACCAGTTGCCAAAATAGGTAAAGGATTGAAACTGTGTTTTCTGTGTGTGGGAAAGGGGATCAATGAATAAAAGCAATGTTTTTTTTCCCCCCTCGTCAATCTTAGACTGCTGAAAGGACAGTGCTACTGGGTGAATAATTTTTACTGGGTGAATAATTTTTTTCCCCATCCTGCAAATTGGGGGATTAAATCAAATACTTTCAGAAAGAAAGAAACAAGTTTAATCAATTCAATTTTCACATCCCTCTGTTTGGCTTGCAGTAGGAAGTATTGCAATTGGCCTTAGTGAGGCTCTCACTGTATGTGTGGATGACAAATTAAGATAGGTGATGGATTATGTCAAATGGCCCACTAAAAATTGATGTGGAGATGCCGGCGTTGGACTGGGGTAGGCACAATAAGTTTATTTGGATTCACGAGCTTTTGGAGCACTGCTCCTTCAGGTAACACTCAACTCCGAAAGCTCGTGCTACCAAATAAACCTGTTGGACTTTAACCTGATGTTGTGAGACTTCTTACTGTGCCACTAAAGATTGGTGACTCTAGTCATTTAGCAGAGCATCTAGCACCTGTGGAACTTTATCTTTGTTGGTTGGGGGAGGAGCGGGGTGGGGGTGGGTGGCAGATTGGGAAACAAAAACATTGCTATGTAACATCTGAGTTGCAAATGGAGAGCTAAAAGGTAGCGTGAGTTGAGGTTTCTCTGGGATTCCCTGTTGCATTTTCCCACAGGAAGATTTTGCTAAATAAACAATGGGATTGCTTAAAATAAGTGTACAAACATGGTGATACTAAAAATACACCCTTGAAAAGAAGTCTATTCAAACAGGCTTGAAGTTTAATCCAAGTTTTGTCATGATAATAGTTTTGTGTTTAGAATGAGGAAGGCAATAACTTAGAAAAGTATTTGAGAAGGAAAAGAACAAAGAACAGCACAGCAACAGGCCCTTTGGCCCTCCAAGCCTGCGCTGATCACGTTTACCTATCTAGACAAACCGCTTATATCCTTCTATTGCCCGTTTGTTCGTGTGTCTATCAAGATGAGTCTTAAATGTGGCTAACGTAACTGTCGCAATCACCTCACTTGGCAGTGCATTCCAGGCCCCCACCACCCTCTGTGTAAAAAAAAAACTTCCCCCGCACATTTCCACTGAACCTTTCCCCCGTATCTTGAACTTGTGCCTCCTTGTAATTGTCATTTCCACCCTGGGAAAAAGCTTCCAACTGTTCACCCTATCTACACCTCTCATAATTTTATCAACTTCTATCAGATCGCCCCTCAACCTCTGTCTTTCCAGGGAGAACAATCCCAGTTTATTCAGTTTCTCCTCATAACTAATATCCTCCATACCAGACAACATCCTGGTAAACCTTTTCTGATTGGCAAGGAACCCTGGCAAGAAATGTGGCTGGTTAGGCCACATTTGGAGTACTGCGTCCAGTTCTGGTCGCCACACTACCAGAAGGACGTGGAGGCATTGGAGAGAGTGCAGAGAAGGTTTACCAGGATGTTGCCTGGTATGGAGGGTCTTAGCTATGAGGAGAGATTGGGTAGACTGGGGTTGTTCTCCTTGGAAAGACGGAGAATGAGGGGAGATCTAATAGAGGTATACAAGATTATGAAGGGTATAGATAGGGTGAACAGTGGGAAGCTTTTTCCCAGGTCGGAGGTGACGATCACGAGGGGTCACGGGCTCAAGCTGAGAGGGGCGAAGTATAACTCCGACATCAGAGGGACGTTTTTTACACAGAGAGTGGTGGGGGCCTGGAATGCGCTGCCAAGTAGGGTGGTGGAGGCAGGCACGCTGACATCGTTTAAGACTTACCTGGATAGTCACATGAGCAGCCTGGGAATGGAGGGATACAAACGATTGGTCTAGTTGGACCAAGGAGCGGCACAGGCTTGGAGGGCCGAAGGGCCTGTTTCCTGTGCTGTACTGTTCTTTGTTCTTTGTTGTTCTAACCCCTGAGATTTTGGAGTACAGATGGACAATTCTATTAAAATATGTGGTGTAGCATTTGCTATAAATTTGTTCCCTTCCACCCATAGCACAAGTAGAGTGTAGAGTAAAGCTCCCTCTACACTATCCCCATCAAACACTCCCAGAACAGGTATAGCATGGGGTTAGATACGGAGTAAAGCTCCCTCTGCACTATCCCCCATCAAACACTCCCAGGACAGGTTCAGCATGGGGTTAGATACGAAGTAAAACTCCTCTACACTGTCCCCATTAAACACTCTCAGGCAGGTACAGCACGGGGTTAGATACAGAGTAAAGCTCCCTCTGCACTATCCCCCATCAAACACTCCCAGGACAGGTTCAGCATGGGGTTAGATACGGAGTAAAGCTCCTCTACACTGTCCCCATTAAACACTCTCAGGCAGGTACAGCATGGGGTTAGATACAGAGTAAAGCTCCCTCTGCACTATCCCCCATCAAACACTCCCAGGACAGGTACAGCACAGGGTTGGATACAGAGTAAAACTCCCTTGCCATTGTCTCATCAAACATACTTGTTGAAATCTGCCTTCACCCAATCTCCAAAGTCTTTTGCACCATCTACCCATCATTGAAGCCATGCAGTGAGATTGCTCATTTATGCTTTGTTATATTTTTCCCTTGAAACTAGTTGTCATTGCAATGTGGCAGTGGCATGTGGGGGATCTAAAGCTTCCTATTTGGGTTTTGCAGCCAGCAGAGAAAGATGACTTCAGTCTTTCACTCTTGGCTGGATTTTTGCTGAGTTCAGCCTCCAGCCTTGTTTCTCTATTTTTCACTTAATTTGTGCTAACAGGAACCTTGCTGAATCCCAGTGTTAAAGTCTAAAATTCTGAATCAGTAGATTGGATAGAGCCCAGACTCAATATGCATCGTTACCAGTGAAATGGTCTGGTAGGAAGGGTAGGGGTTCCTGCAATAAATGTAAAAATTTAGGTTCACCTTTGCAACATTTTGTAAATAAATTAATTTTAATTAAGAGATCAGCTCTTACATTTATAATGCTGGTCCTTAGTAATAGTGGGGGGAAGGGGCTAATGTTAAATGCTTTATTATGCAAGATTTTATTAAATTCTTACACTCAATGATTGCCCAGCAGTAGTAACATTTGGTCTGTCCTGGTTTAGGATTTTAAAAATTACTTGAATATCTGCCTGTTTTATTCTCTCCTCCCATCTCTTGAATCAATGGTGATTTATAGAGACTGCTCACTTTGAAAAAAATCATTCTTTTGCCAAAATGTGAGGGTCTCTGAGACCTGAGCAACCACTGAACATTTCAAAAAGAGTCCCATTCACACTTCGGGTGTAGCAAGTTCAGGCTCAATTCTTTTGGACCAACAAAGAGGACTCTATGGATGTTAAAACGGCTGTTTTGAAGAGATCTTTAGACTAAGTTCCCCTCCCCCTTGTGCTATAATGCTGTTGCTGGAATGTGGAAGCACAGGTGCAAGAAATCCAAACAAAAGATGATATCCCAGCTGCATAGCTGTAAAGGCTGTGTTCTCTCCAGCTGTATTGAGCCCAAATCCAGCTTTACCTTCCAATTAAATTCTGTGCTATATATTTTACTCTTTGATCCTGCCCTGTATCTGCTCCTAGGATGGTAACATAAATAACTTGTCTAGGAGCAACTCCATATCATCTTGAAGAGGAGTAAGAACTTGTATTGGGTCATCTCAAAGCTAAGAGAGAGAAAGAAGGGGCAGGAGTGAGGCTACTGACTTGACAAAATTCAACACCCAGCTCCTTGGTTTTATGGACTATAATGTTAGACTATGCACAATAAGAGATTGGACATCTTCAAAGCAAAGGAACTTTTAGTTTATAACATCCAAAAGAGAGATTTCAGAATACTACAATCATGTCAGGTATTTGCAATAATATTTTATTTAGCATTTTCTTCACAAATCATAAAAAAACACAATCACAATTTGTTTTTTTAAATTTACACAAGACAAAATACTTAAGTGGAATGAGGCTGTGCAGGTAATTATAGGGCACACAGCTTTTACCAGGCACATGTTCCATACTTACAGAGACGCCTCACAAAATATCCAGCTTAGAAAAATTCACATATCCTCCATGGTTGAGTAATGGTGGATTTATAACTCCTGTTTGTGCAGAACTGAGTGTGCACAAAATAATGTACAGATACAGCTGTGCTCAATACTTTAATGTGGAGATGCTGGCGTTGGACTGGGGTAAACACAGTAAGAAGTCTCAGAACACCAGGTTAAAGTACAACAGGTTTATTTGGTAGCACAAGCCACGAGCTTTCGGAGCGCTGCTCCTTCATCAGGTGAGTGGGAGTTCTGTTCACAAACAGGGCATATAAAGACACAAACTCAATTTACAAAATAATGGTTGGAATGCGAGTCTTTACAGGTAATCAAGTCTTAAAGGTAATTATAGGGGTATAGGGAGAGAGGGTTAAGCACAGATTAAAGAGATGTGTATTGTCTCCAACCAGGACAGTTAGTGAGATTAGTCTAACTGTCCTGGCTGGAGACATACACATCTCTATAACCTGTGCTTAACCCTCTCTCCATTCACATTGTACCTTTAAGACTTGATTACCTGTAAAGACTTGCATTCCAACCATTATTTTGTAAATTGAGTTTGTGTCTTTATATGCCCTGTTTGTGAATAGAACTTCCACTCACCTGATGAAGGGGCAGCGCTCCGAAAGCTAGTGGCTTGTGCTACCAAATAAACCTGTTGGACTTTAACCTGGTGTTGTGAGACGACTTACCTTAACCAGTGCATCTGGCAAATTAGAGCCAGAACTGAAGCTGTTCTGTACATGTGGCATTTCAGGTTCAAAAATGGAACTGGGAAGAGACTCAACTATGGAGGAAGTGGTCTTCTCACTTGTAAAGGAATAGAGTGGTCCCAGTTCTCTCAGTATATCCTGATAAGGAGAGAGGGTGTGCCCCATTTCAGCCAAACAAAGCTCTAGCTGGGTGCTTCTTGGTAATGCCTGTCAAGATACTCAGCTACCCAAGAAAAGTGAGGCTATTCTTGTTTTATTGAGTCCAGGAGCCAAAGCCTGTCCTGCTGCCCACAGGATTATCATGTCAGTCCAGCCCTAACATTCAAACATAAACAGAGTTTCTAATAAATGAGCATCACCCTATTCTAATGAAGGGCCTTCTGTGGTAATCCGCTAACTCTTCAGCAGCTCAAATCTGTGTACAATATAATTTTAACTAATCATATAATCCAGATGCAGCTTCAGCATCTGCAGCAATGTTCTAGAAATTTCAACACAAACAAGCAAGTTAACTTTAGCATGGCAAAAGACTGTTAATATGTTTATAGCCTCCCTTCTAAATGAGTTAGAGATGATGGAGAGCTGCAGCAATGGCTGTGAGAGAGTGAGACATAGCTCCTTCTAAAATGACATTCTACATTAGGCTGATGTTTTTTTGAACCCTCAAATCCAATATTGAACTCTTGGCAATCTGACCAGCTGCTTAAAGAGGCTCTTGGATGTTTCCTGTGATGTGATCAACATTTGAGAACTTTGGAAAAGTTTTCCCATCAACCACCCATAATTTGATCATGAAGTATTTGTGTAGGTTTTTCATCGGATTCACTACTCAAAACCTCACAAACATTGGACAGGAAACGAAACACAGTAATCTGCTGCGTGGGGCAGACAGACCAGTATAACTGGTCAGTATTGAATACGACAATTTGATTATTTTTTAGAAAGTTTATTAATGGGATGTGAGTGAGGCCAGGTTTACTGCCCTTGAGAAGGTGTTTTTTTAAGCACATCTTCAGATATGCACCCTTTGGCGGCGGCGGCGGGGGGGGGGGGGGGGGGGGGGGCGGGTTGCAGGAGGAGGGAGCTGCTGCCTTGAACCACTTTGAGAATTTCCAGTGGCAGCAAAGGAATGCGATACAATTCAAAGTCAGGATGGTGTTGAGCTTGGAGGGCAACTTTCAGGTGCTGATGCTCCCATGCATCTTTTCCATCACTTTTTGCAGTTGATCAAGGTTAGATTGATGGGGTAATAATTGATCAAGTTGGATTTGTCCTGCTTTTTATGGACAGGACAGTCCTGCGCAATTTTCCACATTGTCCAGTAAATGCTAGTGTTGTAGCTGTAGTGGAACAGATTGACTGCCTCACAGTGCTAGGGACCCAGGTTCAATTCCAGCCTTGGGTGACTGTGTGTGTGAAGTTTGCACATTCTCCCCATGTCTATGTGGGTTTCCTCCCACAGAGCAAAGATTGCCTCTTGGTCAGGAATAGGGCCTGGGTAGGATTGTTATTGGTGCAGACTCGATGTGCCAAATGGCCTCGTCCTTCACTGTAGGGATTCTGTTTCCCCCCTTCCCAACTGGAAATGACCAGAATGCAGAGCTTAGATCAAATCTATTGGTTGAGATTGCTTAGCTCTGTCTATATCATATGCTGCTTCTGCTGTTTGGCAAGCAAGTAGTTCTGTGTTGAAATAGCAAATACTCAAATATTTGAATTCAGTTTTTCTGACATGTGCCATGTTTGGATTACTAGAGATTACCAGTGCTCGATTATCAGGAGGACAAATCAAAAATCTAAGTTCTTTGGGGAAATACACACTCTTCAGTAAACCTTTCATGGAAACTACTTCCACATTTTCTGTCCCCTCACACGCCTAGAACTTTCCAATCTATCTTTAAAAATAAAATGTCCAGGTAATTAACTTCCTATGGTTTGAGCAATACACCTGGCATGTGCCAGGAAATATTGCCCTTTCTGTGCACTAAGGGATAACATTTGATGTCATCTGACTACAGGCCACTTTCAGGCCATTATCTTGGCCACTCGGTGAGACTTTTGCGAACTGCTTGTTTCCAGCATTGCCTCTCGCGTCAAAGAGCCAAAAAATGGAGTCAGTGTTTGCAGTATATGACATGACAAATTGTTCTTTAAATAGTGAAGTTGAAAGCCATGAGACACTGCCTGCAAAAAGAAACAGAACTCGCTAAAAGGTGTACTCTATCACTGAACTATATACAAACTCTTCTTCACACCTGAAACAAGGGGCTTACAGACAAATGGAGAGAAATACAATCGTGTGGCCCTTGGTACTTTGGAGTCGGGGTAGTTGAGCTTACAAGCCTGCAATGAACATATCCTGGGGATTAATAAGGAGAACTCTCCTTTCCCTCTGTTTCTACCCCTCTGCACATGTTCCACTCCCTTTCAGCAACGACAAACACAAAATGCTCAAAATACTCCGCTAATTGGAGAGAAAAAGCAGAAGCCAGTTTTCCTTCAATTCCTTCACTGTCATAGTGGAAAACTAGTTCCTCTTATTCAATATATTGTCATGACTGGAATTATTTTCTGTAAAAATTTACTTGTTAAAGAAGAGCTGATAATTAAATGGAATTATGATTTTCTTAATGGAATATAGGCCCTGCCAAACAAAAACACAGGCCACAACCACCAGAGACACAGACCCATCACACGCACACACCCTTATCTGCTCTCACTTACCAGGCCTTGACATTCATAGAAACAAAGGACCTACAAAGGTGATGACATTAAAGAATGACTGTGCTCGTGATCAAATGGGGGTTGGGATGATTTAAGTTATTTGCCCCATCAAATCATTACTTCTGGAATTTCCATTTGAAGGGATGCTGAAGTGCAGTAAAATTACCTATAATACAGTGCATTTTGTTTGGATTCAGCAGAGAGTAAACTCCACAATCAACGTTCAGCATTCCTCATAGAAAATCCCTCCAATTAGAATATTTCTGGATCCTGTAAATTTACTGAAGGATTTAAAATTTTTTTTACTCCATTCTTAAGGTTACACAGTCAATACTCAGTGGACCGGGTGGACCCAAATCCATTCCTTGCTTGCTGCAAAAACCAAATTCAAATCAAATCTAATTCATGGTTCCCACAAGAGAGGCAAACCAGGTCCAAGCTGACCAAGATAAGGCATTGCACGCCATCTTGGGCTTGATCTGACAATGCTTGATGTTAGCCAAAAGACGAAAGATTCTTGATCTAATTAATGTTAATATTGCCAATACAAAGCAGCATAAATCCTGTCCCCGTTGCTCTGTGTTACTGACTGCAGTTTGTCCAGCCCTACTGCAATATTTCAGGTACTGAATAGAGACCCCCACCCAAAATCTACAAAACTATTTTTATCACAACTAATTCTGGCAAGAGGTGGAAAAATCAATTTTAAAATGTGCAATGAAATTACACAAACACATGTGACATCACTACCAATGTTCGCACAATTGATGAAATGTGATATCACAGCCCAAGTTATGGTGGGTTGTTAGGAAAATGAAAATGCTTATCAGCAGTGCATTAGAATTATTCTAGAATGGTACTAAAAATGTCCCCTTTCAATAATGCTTTCCAATCTACATGTTTCTATCAGCATTCTTCATTAAAAAGACTAATTTTCAATTGATGTGATCAAAAGATGGAAAGGTGACTAGAAGTTTCTATCCTGCTATCTACAGGAGGTGTGGACATGCATTTGACAGTGTATAGCTGCTGATGTGGCAACGCAATAACTTGAGAAGAAATCTTCGGCTGAGGGGTGATATACAATTGCAGAGATTAAATTTTTAAAAATCATCACAACCCAGTTTGACTGTGGAATTATCGGGGGGAATGATCGGCCTGGAGTCTTCAGCAATTTCCAGTGGAGGAAAGGTTCCGACATTGGTAGGAACTGCTTCAGTGTAGGCACATATGTAACATTTGTAAAGGCAAAAACATTTTATGTCACTGTCATATCCGTGTGGTCAGGCCAGGCTGGGAGCGCTGTGGTACTAGTCTTCATTCCGCAGGTCTGCAGGTCAGTTTCTCTCCTTTCACTGCAGAAAAAGAATGGAAAACAAAATAAACGTGTTAGCACAAAGTCTTACTGCCAGCGAGCATCCACTGATTAGTGAGATGTAACAGTATCTTGTGACTTGGGGGCAGGATGAGGCCCCAAGTCTACTCCATCATCTAATTAGAACATAGCTAATTTGTACCTCAACTCAATCTTCTCATGTTTGCTCCAAATCCTGAGCTATCCTTGGCTAACAAAAATCTACCTATTTGTGACATGGATTTGGGTTCCTCGGAATGTTGGGGGGGAACTTAGAGACCAAATAATCTCAATTATCCTTATTGTCCAGCAAACAGAAGAGTCCAAACAGAGAAAAATTGTGGTTAAAAAAGATAGACAAAAGAACAAAAATGACACAGAATTAACCAGGCAAGGGAATCTTTAAACTACCCTAGTTTGGAAAGTTCAGACCTAGGCTGATGCTTTGCCTAATCCCAGCTGCTTTCCAGTTTGATGGAATCTTTCCTGAATCTAGTGAATTGTGGAAAATTAACACCAACATATCTGCAATAAACTCTCGCTGTTCACAGGGGTTCTGACCTCGCAAATTCTCACGATGTGCAAAATCATGAATGGTGAACTTGCGCATACGCAGAGTGGGTACGGTGCTGTGTGCGCATTCTCCATGGGAAAGCTGAGAGTTCAACATTCTAAACTGGATGAGTGAGTTTTGGGCCACAAACCACAATTACATATACAAATACATTTGCATGGGTAAACAAATTTGCGATAAAGGGGTTGTGAAGGATGGGAGTTGACTATAGTATCTCATTATCCACCACTTTTAAGATACTAGGATGAAGTCCACCAGGACCCGGAGACATCTCGGCCTGTAGCTCCATCAGTTTGCTCAATACTGCTTCCCCAATGACTGTAATTTCACTAAGTTTCTCTTTGTCTTCTACCTCCTGATTTATACAATTTACTGAAATTTTCTTTGTAACTTAAAGACAGAAACAAAATAGAAAGGATATAGAAATGATACTATTAAACTAGAAAGAGTGCAGAAAAGATTTACTAGGATGCTACTGGGACTTGATAAACAGTTATAAGGAGAGGCTGGATAGACTGGGACTTTTTTCTCTGGAGCGTAGCAGGGGTGATCTTATAGAGGTCTATAAAATAATGAGGGGCATAGATCAGCTAGATAGTCAATATCTTTTCCCAAAGGTAGGGGAGTCTAAAGCTAGAGGGCATTGGTTTAAGATGAGAGGGGAGAGATACAAAAGTGTCCAGAGGGGCAATTTTTTCTCTCACACGGTGGTGAGTGTCTGGAACAAGCTGCCAGAGGTAGTAATAGAGGCGGGTACAATTTTATCTTTTAAAAAGCATTTAGACAGTTACATGGGTAAAATGGGTATAGAGGGATATGGGCCAAATGCGGGCAATTGGGATTAGCTTCGGGGTTTTAGAAAAAAAGGGCGGCATGGACAAGTTGGGCCAAAGGGCCTGTTTTCATGCTGTAAACCTCTATGACTTGTTTATTTATTCAAATTGGACCAGAGGGGTACTGGTTAGTAAGTTTGCAGATGACATTAAGATTGGTGGCATAGTGGACAGTGAAGAAGGTTATCTAAGATTGCAATGGGACCTTGATCAATTGGGCCACTGGGCTGACGAATGGCAGATGGAGTTTAATTTAGATAAATGCAAGATGATGCATTTTGAGAGAGTTACAGAACAAAGAGATCTAGGGGTACAGGTTCATAGCTCCTTGAGAGTGGAGTCACAGTGGTGAAGAAGGCATTCGGCATGCTTGATTTAATTGGTCAGAACATTGAATACAGGAGTTGGGACGTCTTGTTGAAGTCGTACAAGACATTGGTAAGGCCTCACTTGGAATATTGTGTACAGTTCTGGTCACCCTAATATAGGAAGGATATTATTAAACTAGAAAGAGTGCAGAAAAGATTTACTAGGATGCTACCGGGACTTGATGGTTTGAGTTACAAGGAGAGGCTGGATAGACTGGGATTTTTTTCTCTAGAGCGTAGAAGGCTGAGGGGTGATCTTATAGAAGTCTTGGTGACACCAAGAGTTCTTTTAACTATATAAAGAGTAAATAAGAGAGACAAGAGTGGACATTGGACCGCTGAAAAATGACACTGGAGAAGTGGCAATACGGAACAAAGAAAATGGCAGAGGAACTGAATAGGTACTTTGCGTCAGTCTCCACAGTGGAAGACACCAGCAACATACCAAAAATTCAAGAGAGTCGGGGGGCAGAGGTGAGTGTGGTGGCCTTTACTAAGGAGAAGGTGCTAGGGAAGCTGAAAGGTTTGAAGATGGATAATTCACCAGGACCAGATGGACTACATTCCAGAGTTCCGAAGCAGTTGGCTGAAGAGATAGTGGAGGCATTAATGGTGATCTTTTGAGAATCACTGGAGTCAGGGAGGGTCCCAGAGGACTGGAAAATCGCTAATGTTTAAGAAGGGAGGGAGGCAAAAGACAGGAAATTACAGGCCGGTTAGTCTGACCTCAGTTGTTGGTAAGATTTTAGAGTCCATTGTTAAGGATGAGATCTCTTTGAAGTGCATGATAAAATAGGGAAAAGTCAGCATGGTTTCGTCAAGAGGGGTTCATGCCTGACAAATCTGTCTGAATTCTTTGATCAGATAACAAGCAGGTTAGACAGAGCAAATGGATGTTATCTATTAGGATTTCTAGAAAGCCTTTGACAAGGTGCTGCACAGGATGCTGTTGAGTATGATAAGAGCCCATGGTGTTAGAGGTAAGGTACTAGCATGGATAGATTGGCTGACTGGCAGGAGGCAGGGAGTGGGGATAAAAGGGTCCTTTTCAGGAATGGCGGCCGGTGACTAGTGGAGTTCCGCAGGGGTCAGTGTTGGGACCACAATTTTTCACTTTATACATCAATGATCTAGATGAAGGAACTGAGGACATTGTGGCTAAATTTGCAGATGATACAAAGAAAGGTGGAGGGACAGTTAACATTGAGGAGGCTGCAGGAGGAATTGGGCTGGTTTGGAGAGTGGGTAAAGAAAGGGCCAATGCAATACAATGTGGGAAAGTGAGGTTTATGCACTTTGGTAGGAAGATTGAGGTGTAGACTATTTTCTAAATGGGGAGAGAATTCAGACACAAAGCGCAAAGAGACTTGGAAGTCTTCGTTCATGATCTCTCGAGGTTAACTTGCAGGTTGAGTTGGTAGTTAGGAAGGCAAATGCAATGTTAGCGTTTATTTTGAGAGGACGAGAATACAAAAGCAGGGATGCACTGCTATGGCTTTAAAAGGCCTAAATCCTTTGGTCATCCTGCATCGCTAACCCAAAATTTTAAATTGGTGTCTCCTAGTCCTTCTGCCATCAGCTAGTGGGAACAATTCTACTTTATCTAACCCTGTCATCATGGAATCCCTACAGTGCAGAAGGAGGCCATTCAGCCCATTGAGTCTGCACCGACTCTCTGAAAGAATGTCTTACCCAGGCCCTCTTCTCCCACAGTATTCCCATAACCCCATACATTTACCATGGCTAATCCACCTGGTCTGCACATCTTGGGTCACTAAGGGGCAATTTGGCATGGCTACCTAACCTGCACATCTTTGGACTGTGGAAGGAAACCAGAGCATCCGGAGGAAACCCACGCAGATATGGGGAGAATGTGCAAACTCCACACAGACAGACATCCAAGGCTGTAATCAAACCGAGATCCTGGCGCTGTGAAGCAGCAGTGCTAATCTGTGTCGCTCCATCCTGCGCACTTCTATCAAATTGCCCCTTAATCTTCTTTACTCCAAAAAGAACAACCCTTGCTTCTCTAACCTAACCTTGTAGCTAAAACCCCTCATCCCTGGAACCATTCTGGTAAATTTCCTCTGGACCCTCACACCCTTCTTAAAATGTGGTGACCAGAAATGGTTGCAATACTCTAGTTGTGGCCTAACAACAACAACTTTTATTTATATGGCACTTTTATCTTAATGAAATGGCCCAAGTCCAATTCGCAGCAGCATGTAAAATAAAGCATGACACAGTGAGTCTCACAGGAGATATCCCCCAGAAAAACACACGGGTATTTAGTTGCCTGACCTGGTCATTAGGTGGTTTCTTCTCTCCATTGACACCTTGCAGAAGCACCGTCTCTTCTGGAACCTTCTGGTCATTCTTAACTTCCACAACAATGTCGTCATGGGCATCTGTCCGTGTGCTAAACAAAACCTCTCATTAGTTTACCAGGAATGGGAGACACCTGATAGCCAGGGACAACCTGACAACAGGACACTGGTCAGAGCTGAAATATTCTGCCGAGTAAGGAGCACTGTGAACATGAAATATATACAACTGTAGCTCATCCAACCAGAAGATCACAAGAAACTGGAACGGGAATAGACCATCCACCAAAACTACACTGTGATTCGGTATGACCATGGCTGATCTTGGGCTACAGTTCCATTTTCCCACCCTTTTCCTAAGTCCCTCAACTCTCTGAGCGATCAAGATGATCCATGATTAAATATAATCAATTATGGAGAATCCGCAAACATCTTGGGTACAAAATTTCAGACATTCACACCGCTTTGGGTGAAGTATTTTCACCTCACCTGTCCTAAATGATCAGCCTCTTATCCTGACTGTGACCCCTTATTTTAGATTCCCCAACCAGTGGAAACAATCTCTCAGCGTCCGCCTATCAAACCCCTTAGAATCTTGTAGGTCACCTCTTATTCTTTTAAATTCCAGAGAATGATAGACACAATTTATTCAGCCTCACATCATAGGACAACCTCCTCCTCCCAGGGACCCATCTAGTGAACCTTCCCTGTACCGCCGCCAATGCAAGTATATTCTTTCTTAAATATGGAGAACAAAACTGCACACACATTCCAGATGTGGTTTCACTGAAATCCTGTGCAACTGCAGTGAGATTTATTTATTCTTGTACTGCAAACAAAGAACCACTTGCAATAAAGGTCAAATTGCCTTCCCAATTGCTTGCTGCACCTGCATTCTAACTTCCTACATCCCTTGTATGGCACACCCAAATTTCTTTAAACATCGACACTTGGATGTTTCACATCTTTTAAAAATATTTTGCTTTACGATTCTTAAAACCAAAGTGAATAAATTCACACTCCCCTATATTATACTCCATCTGTCATCTTGTTGCCACTCACTTCCCCCCTCTATATCTCTTTGTTGCTTCTCTGTGTCCTCCCCACAGCCTACCCTTCCACCTGACTTGATATCATCTGCTAACTTTGACACACTGTTTCCTAGTCTAACTTATTAAATGCCTGAATCTCCAGTACCGATCCTTGCAGCATTCTGTTATTCATCACCCGCTGACTTGAAAATGCCCTGTTTATGCCCACTCTCTGTTTTCTATCTGTTACCAAATCTTTTATCCATGTTAATATATTATCCCCAACTCTATGTGCCCTTATCTTGCATTTTGTGTAGCACCTTACTGAATGCTTTTTGGAAATCCAGGTTTATTACATCTGCTAGTTCCCCTATATCTATCCTACTGTTACCTCCATAAAAAGCACTAATACATTTGTCAAAGAGGCGTTTCCTTTAATAAAATCATATTGACTTGTTCTAATCATACTGTGCTTTGCTAAGGACATTGTTTTGACTTCCTTAGAATCATAGAATTGTCCAGTGCAGAAGAGGCCCTTCGGTTCATCGGATCTGCACTGACACATTAGAAACAGCTGAACTCCCACCTAATCCCATCTGCCAGCACTTGGCCCATAGCCTTGAATGTTATGATGTGCCAAGTGATCATCCAGGTATTTTTTAAAGGATGTGAGGCAACCCGCCTCCACCACACTCCCAGGCAGTGCATTTCAGACCATCACCACCCTCTGGGTAAAAAACCTTTTCCTCACATCCCTCCTTTAACCCCCTGCCCCTCACCTTGACCTTATCTCCCCTTGTGCCTGACCCTTCAACTTAGGCGAACAGCTGCTCCTTATCCACTCTGTCCATGTCCCTCATAATCTTGTACACCTCCATCAGGACATCCCTCGGTCTTCTCTGCTCCAATGAAAACAACCCAAGCCTACCCAACCACTCTTCATATCTTAACTGTTCCATCCCAGGCAGCATCCTGGTGAATTTCCTCTGCACCCCCTCCAGTGCAATCACATCCTTCGTATAATGTGGCACCCAGAACTGCACACAGTGCTCCAGCTGTGACCTCACCAAAGTTCTATACAACTCCAACATGACTTCCCTGCTTTTGTAATCTATACCTTGATTGATAAAGGCAAGTGTCCCATATCCTTTTTCACCACCCTACTAACATGCCCTTCTGCCTTCAGATATCTGTGGACAAACACGCTAAGGTCCTTTTGTCCCACAGTACTTCCTAGTGTCCTATCATTCATTGAGTACTTTCTTGTCAATTACTCCTTCCAAAGTGCATCACCTCACACTTTTCAGGATTAAATTCCATCTGTCACTTACCTGCCCACTTGGCCATTCTGTCTCTATCTTCTTGTAGCCCAAGACACTCAGCCTCACTCACTGTTCACCACCTGGCCAATCTTCGTGTCATCTGCATACTTACTAATCCTGCCCCCCACATAATCATCTATATCACTTATACAATAATATTTATATAAATGACGAATAAAAAGGGGTCCAACACTGATCCCTGTGGTATGTCACTGGACACTGGCTTCAGTCACTGAGCAGCCTTCTGTCATCACCCTATGACTCCTATAACTGAGCCAATTTTGAATCCACTTTATCAATTAATCTGTATCCCATGTGTATTTACCTTCTTTACAAGTTTCCTATGTGGGACCTTGTCAAAGGCTTTGCCGAAATCCACATAAACTACATCGATTGGTCTACCTTCGTCTGCACACTTGGCTACCTCCTCAAAAAATTCAAATTTGTTAGGCATGACCTCCCTCTGAAGAAGCCATGCTGACTATCCCTGATCAAACTTTCTCCTTCAGAAGTTTCTCCAATAGTTTCCCTACCACTAACGTGAGACTCACTGGTCTGTAGTTCCCTCGTTTATCTCTCCATCTCTTCTAGCTGTTCTCCTGACACCACAGCTAGGGGCTTGGATGGGGCAGAATTTGTAAGGAGTGTCCAGGAGGGTTTCTTGGAACAGTGTATAAATATTTGTCCTTGGGCAAAGGTGTTAAATTGGGGGGAAGTCTAACTACAACAACATTAGGCAGGATCTGGAGAGTGTAGATTGGGGGAGGCTGTTTGAGGGTAAATCAACATCTGACATGTGGGAGTCTTTCAAATGTCAGTTGATTGGAATTCAGGATCGGCATGTACCTGTGGAGACGAAGGATAAGTGTGGCAAGTATCGAGAATCGTGGATAACAAGGGATATTATGAGCCTTGTCAAAAATGAAAAGGAAGCATTTGTAGGGTACAAAAGGCTCAGGACAGGTGAAGCCCTTGAAGAATATAAAGAGCGTAGGAAGGAATCTAAGGAAGGAATTAGGATAGCAAAAAGGGGTCATAGAAAGTCCTTGGCAAACAGGATGAAGGAACATCTTAAAGCATTTTATACGTATGCAAAGAGCAAGAGGGTAGCCACGGAAAGGGTTGGTCCACTCAAGGATAGTAAAGGCAATCTATGCATGGAACCAGAGGAAATGGGCGAGATACTAAATGAATACTTTGCCTCAGTGTTCACCAAAGAGAGGGATTTGATGGATGAGGAGCCTGGGGAAGGGTGTATAGATATTCTGGGTCATGAAGATATCAAAAAGGTGTTGGACATCTTAAAAAGCATTAAAATAGATAAGTCCCCAGGGCCTGATGGGATCTACCCAGAATACTGAGGGAGGCAAGGACGGAAATTGCTGGAGCCGTGACAGAAATCTTTGTATCCTCATTGGCTACAGGTGAAGTTCCAGAGGACTGGAGGATAGCCAATGTTGTTCCGTTATTTAAGAAGGGCAGCAGGGATAATCCAGGAAATTATAGGCCGGTGAGCCTTACGTCAGCGGTAGGGAAATTTATTGGAAAAGATTCTTAGAGACAGGATTTACTCACATTTGGAAACAAATGGACTTACTAGTGATAGACAGCATGGTTTTGTGAAGGGGAAGTCGTGTCTCACTAACTTGATCGAGTTTTTCGAGGAAGTGACGACGATGTTAGATGAGGGAAAGTTGATACCGGAGATGAGGGGTTTGGATTATGAGGAGAGGCTGAGGAGATTGGGTTTGTACTCGTTGGAGTTTAGAAGGATGAGGGGGGATCTTATGGAGACTTATAAGATAATGCGGGGGCTGGATAGGGTGGAGGCAGAGAGATTCTTTCCACTTAGTAAGGAAGTTAAAACTAGAGGACACAGCCTCAAAATAAAGGGGGGTCGGTTTAAGACAGAGTTGAGGAGGAACTTCTTCTCCCAGAGGGTGGTGAATCTCTGGAATTCTCTGCCCACTGAGGTGGTGGAGGCTACCTCGCTGAATATGTTTAAAGCGCGGATGGATGGATTCCTGATCGGTAAGGGAATTAAGGGTTATGGGGATCAGGCGGGTAAGTGGTACTGATCCACGTCAGATCAGCCATGATCTTATTGAATGGCGGGGCAGGCTCGAGGGGCTAGATGGCCTACTCCTGCTCCTATTTCTTATGTTCTTATGAAAGGCAGTGGATGTTGTATACATGGACTTCAGTAAAGCCTTTGACAAGGTACCTCGTGATAGACTGGTATGAAAGGTGAAGTCACAAGGGATCAGAGGAGAGCTGGCAAGATGGATACAGAACTGGCTTGGCCATAGAAGATAGGGTAGCAGTAGAGGAGTGCTTTTCTGAATGGGAGGCTGTGACTTGCGGTGTTCCACAGGGATCAGTTCTGTTGTTTGTATTGTATATAAATGATTTGGAGGAAAATGTAGCTGGTCTGATTAGCAAGTTGGCAGACGCCACAAAAATTGGTGGAGTTGCGGATAGTGAAGAGGATTGTCAGAGGATACAGCAAGATATAGACCGGTTGGAGACTTGGGCAGAGAAATGGCAGGTAAAGTTTAATCCAGAGAAGGGTGAGTTAATGCATTTTGGAAGGTCTAATGCATACAGGAATTATACAGTAAATGGTAGAACCCTTAGGAGTATTAACAGGCAGACAGATCTGGGCGTACATGTCCACCGATCACTGAAAATGGTAATGCAGGAAATCAAGGTAGTCAAAAAGGCATACGGTTGAGGGGTAACCTGATAGAGGTGTATAAGATTATGAGTGGCATGGATAGAGTAGATAATCCGATGCTCTTTCCTAGGGCAAAAAAAGTCAAGTACTAGAGGACATAGGTTTAAGATGCGTGGGGGAAAAATTTAGAGGAGATGTGCGAGGCAAGTGTTTTACACAGGTGATGGTGAATTTCTGGAACATGCTGCCCGGGGAGGTGGTGGGAGCAAGTACAACAGCGGCATTTAAGGGGCAACTAAATGAATAAATGAATAGGATGGGAATGGAAGGATACGGACACCGTAAGGGCATACAGTTTTGAACTTCAACAAGATGTCCCAACTCCTGTATTCAATGTTCTGACCGATGAAACCAAGCATGCGGAATGCCTTCTTCACCACTCTGTCCACCTGTGACTCCATTTTCAAGGAGCTATGAACATATACCCCTAGATTTCTTTGTTCTGTAACTTTCCCCAACGCCCTACCATTAACTGAGTAAGTCCTGCCCTGGTTCAATTTACCAAAATGCATCACCTCGCATTTGTCTAAATTAAACTCCATCTGCCATTCGTCAGCCCACTGGCCCAATTGATCAAGATCCCGTTGCAATTGGAGATAACTTTCTTCACTGTCCACTATGCCACAAATCTTAATGTCATCTGGAAACTTACTAACCATGCCTCCTATATTCTCATCCAAATCATTAATATAAATGACAAATAACAGTGGACCCAGCACTGATCTCTGAGGCATATCGCTGGTCACAGGCCTCCAGTTTGAAAAACAACCCTCTACAACCATCCTCTGGCTTTTGTCAAGAAGCCAATTTTGTATCCATTGAGATTTAACCTTATGCAACAACCTACCATGCGGTACCTTGTCAAAGGCCTTGCTAAAGTCCATGTTGACAACATCAACTGCACTGCCGTCATCTACCTTCTTGGTTACCCCTTCAAAAAACTCAATCAAATTTGAGACACACGATTTTCTACTCACAAAGTCATGCTGACTGTCCCTAATCAGTCCTCGCGTCTCTAAATGCCTGTAGAAGATCTTGCAAGAGGTCTTGCTTTTTAGTCTACTGTCTAGCTCCTTGATGCAAGACCTCATCCCTCTTTCTATCTATGTCACTTGTACCAACACATACCATGACTTCTGCCTTATCACCCTCCCCCTTCAGGATGCCCTTCAGCCGTTCGGTAACATCCTGGACCCTAGCACCAGGGTTGGCAATCTGCCATCCTGGAGTCACGTTGACGGCCATAGTAGCGCCTATCTGTACCCCTGGCTATAGAATCCCCTATTACTATTGCCCTGTCTCTCTTCCCCCTCCCCCTGTACAGACAGGCTCTTTGTGGTGCCAGAAGCTTGGCTCTGTCTGCACTTCCTGGAGGAACCAGCGTTCTCATCAGCCTCCAAAATGGAATACCAATTTGTGACCGAGACCCCAGGGGACTCCTGAACTACCTGCCAGCATCTCTTGGATTGCCTGGTGATCACCCATTCCCTTAATAATAGATTCTAGCATTTTCCCAACAACTGATATAGGCCACGTGACCTGAATTTTACCATTTTCTCTTCCCCCTCCTTTCTTGAAAAGTGGTTTGACATCTGTTAACTTCTCTAAGGAATTTTGGAAAATCATTGCTAATGCATCCACTATCTTTAGAACCCTAGGGTGTAGGTCATCTGCTCCTAGGGACCTGTCAGATTTTAGTCCCTTAATTTTCTCCAATACTCTTTCCCTACTGTTAATTTCTTTAATCTCCTCACTCTTTTTAGTCCCCAAGATACCGAATATTCCTGGTATGAAACTTATTTCTTCAGCTGTGAAAACAAAAACAAAAGATTTGTTTAATTCTCATTCCCCATGAAAATTTCTCATGTCTCTTGTTTCTCAGGACCGATATTTACTTTAGCTACTCTTTTCCTATACTTCTAAAAACTCTTACAATTTGTTTTATATTGATGGCTTGTTTTTTTTCTCTTTTTTATCAACTGTTTAGTGTCCCTTTGGCTTCTAAAACACTCCTGATCCTCAGATTTGCCACTGCTTTGTGCAATATCCAAGCCCCTTCTTTTAATCTAATACTATCCCTATCTTCATGATTGAGCCACAGATGGGTCTTTCATTCAGTCTTGTGTGTGCAAAAAATGCAAAGAATTGTACAGAGAGTTTTTGCACAAATTAGTTTATAGACAGTCCCTTTCTCTCTTTATCTCTCTCTCACATATACACACAATTGCTGTCTCTCTTTCAAAGGCACATATTCTCAAATGCATCCTCGAGTATTTGCTCACATTCCCACAATTACAACAGCAGTAAGACTTACATGTCTTGTTTTCCTGAGCGGCCGCAGGGTATCTTGCCCTTTTTGTATAGGAAGTAGAGGACAGCACCCAAGAAGGCAAGAAGAATGATGCAGACAACGATGACGATTATCAACATCCCGCCACTACTCCTAGTGTGAGACATCCCTAGAGAAACAGGAGACTGAATGAAGCACAAGATGGTGACACTGAATACCACCCAAATATTGCAGCTCTTTAGTTAATGGAGGAAACTCTCTCCTTAGTCCATTTTCTGACTGTTTACCTTTGTACTTCCATCAATCAGTCAAGTCCACTCTGATCCCTGACTCTTTGTCGGCTGCTGCTCAGTACAGGTTTCAAACTCATTGGGCCTGATTTTACCATTTTCATTCTAAGTGCTGAATCTGGGCACAATTCGGATCCGACTTGGAAATCTGCTTTCAGGCGCCCCCATATGCTCTTCGCCTGAAAAGAAATTGCGGGTCTGAATTGCGCTGTGGGTGGGGCTTAGCGCCCCCGAAACTATGGGAGCTCTGAACTGCGCATGTGCAGTTAGAAATAAATTTGAAAAAGTGCGCCCATGTCAGATCGCTCCCGGCCGCAGAAAGCGCCCCTCCCCGCCTCCACCAAGAACGATCTGGCCTCACTCCTCCCCCCAGAGAATGATCTGACCTTGCTCCACCAACCCCCCCGAGGTACATCTGACCCCCCCCCCCCCCCCCCAGGTACATCTGACCTTCCTCAGCGTTCCCCCCCCCGGAAGGATCTGGCCTCACAGCCGCCTCCCCCACGAGAATGATCTGGCCTCACTCACTGCGCCCCCCCCCCCCCCCCCCTGCCTCCCCCACGAGAATGATCTGGCCTCACAATCCACCCCCACCCCCAACCAGATGTACCCGGAGGTATATCTGATCCACCTGCCCCCCACAACTAGATAACAATCTGCCCTCCCCACCACCCCCCCCCCCAGACAATGATCGGCGCCCCCCCCAACTAGACAACGATTGGCCCTCCTCCTCCCGCCCCCCCAACCAGATAACGATCGGCCCTCCCTCTTACCTCCACCTCCACCCCTCCCCCCACCAGAGAATGATCTGACCCGCCTCCCTCCCCTCTCCACCACCGATCTGAGTCAGAAGCGCTGAACTCACCACTTCAGCAGCTGAAGCGCCCGATTCAGACTTTTATTCAGCATGTCAAAGAAAAAGCGGTAGATGTGGTTTATATGGATTTTAGCAAGGCGTTCGATAAGGTCCCCCATGCAAGGCTTCTCGAAAAAGTGAGAGGAGATGGGATCCAAGGGGCTGCTGCCCTGTGGAAACTGGCTTGCCCAAAGGAGGCAGAGAGTGGGTATAGATGGGTCTTTTTCTAAATGGAGGTCGGTCACCAGTGGTGGTGTGCCCCAGGGACCTGTTCTGGTACCCTTGCTGTTTGTCATTTTCATAAGTGACCTGGATGAGGAAGTGGAGGGATGGGTTGGTAAGTTTGCCGACAACACGAAGGTTGGTGGGGTTGTGGATAGTCTGGAGGGATGTCAGAAGTTACAGAGGGACATAGATAGGATGCAAGACTGGGTGGAGAAGTGGCAGATGGACTTCAACCCAGATAAATGCGTAGTGGTCCATTTTGGCAGGTCAAATGGGATGAAGGAGTACAATATAAAGGGAAAGCCTCTTCGTACTGTAGAGGATCAGAAGGACCTTAGGGTCCGGGTCCATAGGACTCTAAAATCGGCCCCGCAGGTGGAGAAGGTGGTTAAGAAGGCGTATGGTGTGCTGGCCTTTATCAATCGAGGGATTGAGTTTAGAAGTCTGGGGATAATGATGCAGCTATATAAGACCCTCGTCAGACCCCACTTGGAGTACTGTGCTCAGTTCTGGTCGCCTCATTACAGGAAGGATGTGGAAAAGATTGAAAGGGTGCAGAGGCAATTTACAAGGATGTTGCCTGGATTGAGTGGCATGCCTTATCAGGATAGGCTGAGGGAGCTCCGTCTTTTCTCCTTGGAGAGACGTAGGATGAGAGGAGACCTAATAGAGGTATATAAGATGTTGAGAGGCATAGATCGGGTGGACTCTCAGAGGCTTTTTCCCAGGGTGGAAATGGCTGCTACGAGAGGACACAGGTTTAAGGTGCTGGGGTGTAGGTACAGGAGAAATGTTAGGGGGAAGTTTTTCACACAGAGGGTGGTGGGCGAGTGGAATCGGCTGCCGTCAATGGTGGTGGAGGCAAACTCAATAGGCTCTTTTAAGAGACTCCTGGATGAGTACATGGGACTTAATAGGATGGAGGGTTATAGGTAGGCCTAAAAGGTAGGGATATGTTCGGCACAACTTGTGGGGCCGAAGGGCCTGTTTTGTGCTGTAGTTTTCTATGCTTCTATGTCCATTTTGGGGGATTCCGGATCGGCGAATGCGGTGGTAAAGGGGGAAATGCTGATAAAGTTGGGCGGGCAGTTTATTCATTCAATTTAAATGCATGCAAATGCATTTAAATCGCCGTTGCGCCCGTTTCGGGCGTGAATTGGATAGCGGCCATTCCCAGCTCTCGGTAAAGTGGCCATCTGCACGGACGCAGGTGCGGATCACGTTAATGGCCTCACACCCGAACTTTACCACGTTTACGCGCCCGGAAACAGGCGCGAAGCAATGGTAAATTCGGGCCCATTGTCTCCTCTCACTGGGGAAGGAAGTGCCTTTCTCGCTGTATGCTGCACTGCTCCACCAAATTGCACCCACAAGAGGGAAATCAAATCTGAAGGCACGGGAGCCTTCTGATTGATTGGAATCCAATTGCTCAAACTGTTGTGATAGTGATGAGTGATAGGCCAGTTCGGTGCTTCCGGTGTGGGATGTGGGAGTTCCTGGAAACACCTAGCCTCCCAGAGGTTCACATTTGTGCCAGGCGCGTGGAACTGCAGCTCCTGAGGGACCGTGTCACGGAACTGGAGCTGCAGATTGCTGACCTTGGTCTAGTCAGGGAGAATGAGAGAATAATTGACATGAGTTATAGGGAACTAGTTACACTGGGGCATCGGGAGGAAGACACGTGGGTCACAGTTAGGAGGAGTAAAGGTCAGAAGGGAAACGTATCAGAGAGTACTCCAGTGGCTGTCTCTCATACTCGGAAGGGCTCGGCGACAGGTGTGAGAGGGAAGGGGAGTGAGCAATTAGAGGAGGGGTCAACTGTGGTTGTTCCATTCCAAAACAAGTATATTGTTTTGGATAGTGTGGAGGAGGATGACTCTCCAGGGGTAAGCCACAGTGACCAGGTCACTGGCACACAGTCAGGCTCTGTGGCCCGGGAAGGAAAGAGAGGGGTTAGGAGAGCAATAGTGGTGGAGGATGCGTCGGTTAGAGGCACAGACAGGTGATTCTGTGGGTGCGAACGGGACTCCAGGATGGTAGTCTGCCTACCTGGTGCTGGGGTCATGGATGTCTCCGAGCGGATAGGAGGCATATTAAAAGGGGAAGATAAAGAAACGGATGTCATTGTACACATTGGTGCAAATGACGTAGATAGGAAGAGCAGGGGGATCCTACGAGAGCAATTCAGGGAGTTGGGAAATGGGCTAAAAAGTAGGGCCTCCAGGGTGGCCATCTCTGGGCTGCTCCCAATGCCTCGTGCCAGTGAGGCTAAGAATAGGGAGTTAGTACAATTGAATGCTTGGCTAAAGGACTGGTCCAGGAGGGAGGGCTTCATTTTCCTAGATCAATGGGAAGTTTTCAGGAGAGGATGGCACCTGTACAAGAAGGACGGGTCACAACTAAGTTGGAAGGGCACGAATATCCTGGCTGGGAGTTTTGCTAGTGCAGTTCGGGGGGGTTTAAACTAGTATGGCAGGGGGGTGGGGATCAAAATATTAGGTCTACAAGTGTAGACGCTGGGGACGAGCTTGGGGCTGGGACAAGGCTGGCAAAGAAGAAGAGCACTCTGGGGGAGGATGACCTCACTGGGCCTGGAGGTCTGGAGTGCTTATACTTCAATGCAAGGAGCGTAGCAGGTAAGACAGACGAACTTAGGGCCTTAATGCTCACGAGGAATTTGGATGTGGTTGCGGTGACAGAGACTTGGTTGAAAGAGGGACAGGACTGGCAGCTGAATATTCCGGGGTACAAGTGTTTTAGGCAAGACAGAGGAGGGGCCAAAAGAGGTGGGGGAGTAGCAGTATTAGTTGGAGAGCATATTACAGCGGTGCAGAGGGAGGACCATTCAGAGGGGTCGTGTAACGAGTCACTCTGGGTGGAGCTTAGAAACAGGAAGGACGCAGTCACTATGTTGGGGGTGTACTACAGGCCCCCCAACAGCCCAAGGGAAGTGGAAGAACGGATATGTCAGGAGATACTGGATAGGTGCAGGAAAAATAGGGTTGTTGTAGTGGGAGACTTCAATTTCCCTGGTATAGACTGGAAATCGCTGAGAGCTGGGACTCTGGATGGGGAGGAATTTGTAAAATGCGTACAGGAGGGTTCTTTGGAACAATATGTAGATAGCTCGACTAGAGAGGGGGCTATACTGGACCTAGTACTGGGGAATGAGCCCGGTCAGGTCTTCAAAGTTTCGGTAGGTGAACATGTGGCAAATAGTGACCGCCGTGGGGCGGCACGGTAGCACAGTGGTTAGCACTGCTGCTTACCAGCTCCAGGGTCCCGGGTTCGATTCCCGGCTCGGGTCACTGTCTGTGTGGAGTTTGCACATTCTCCTCGTGTCTGCGTGGGTTTCCTCCGGGTGCTCCGGTTTCCTCCCACAGTCCAAAGATGTGCGGGTTAGGTTGATTGGCCATGCTAAATTGCCCCTTAGTGTCCTGAGATGTGTAGGTTAGAGGGATTAGTGGAAAATATGTAGGGATATGGGGGTAGGGCCTGGGTGGGATTATGGTCGGTGCAGACTCGATGGGCCGAATGGCCTCTTTCTGTACTGTAGGGTTTCTATGATGATCTATGACAATTCTGTTAGCTTTAGGATAGTGATGGAAAAGGATGAGTGGTGTCCCAAGGGTAAGGTGTTGGATTGGGGGAAGGCTAACTTTAGTGGGATTAGGCAGAAATTGGCAGCTCTTGATTGGGAGAGGCTGTCTGAGGGTAAATCCACATCTGGCACGTGGGAGTCTTTTAAGGAACAGTTGTTAGGGCTACAGGACAGGCATGTGCCTGTAAAAAAGGATAGGAAGGGTAGGATTCGAGAACCGTGGATAACCAGGGAAATTGAGGGACTGGTCAAAAAGAAAAGAGAGGCGTATGTTCTGTCCAGGCAGCTAAAAACGGGGGGAGCTCTGGAGGAGTACAAAGAAAGTAGGAAAGAACTCAAACGGGGAATTAGAAGGGCAAAAAGGGGTCACGAAATGTCCTTGGCAGACAGGATTAAGGAGAATCCCAAGGCATTTTATTCATACGTTAGGAACAAAAGGGTTGTCAGGGAAAAAATCGGACCTCTCAGGGACAAAAGTGGGGAATTATGCTTGGAGCCCAAAGAAGTAGGGGAGATCCTAAATGAATACTTTGCGTCGGTATTCACAAAGGAGAGGGATGTGTTGACTGGGAGTGTCTCGGAGGGGAGTGTTGAACCGTTGGAGAAAATCTCCATTACAAGGGAGGAAGTGTTAGGTTTGTTAGAGAATATAAAGACTGACAAATCCCCAGGGCCTGATGGAATCTATCCAAGGCTGCTCAGGGAGACGAGAGATGAAATCGCTGGGCCTCTGACGCAAATCTTTGTCTCGTCACTGGACGCAGGTGAGGTCCCAGAGGATTGGAGGATAGCTAATGTGGTCCCGTTATTTAAGAAGGGTAGGAAGGATAACCCGGGTAATTATAGGCCGGTGAGCTTGACGTCCGTGGTGGGGAAGTTGTTGGAGAAGATTCTTAGAGATAGGATGTATGCGCATTTAGAAAGGAATAAACTCATTAACGATAGTCAGCATGGTTTTGTGAGAGGGAGGTCATGTCTCACTAACCTGGTGGAGTTTTTTGAAGAAGTGACCAGAATGGTTGACGAGGGAAGGGCCGTGGATGTCGTCTATATGGACTTTAGTAAAGCGTTTGACAAAGTCCCTCATGGTAGGCTGGTGAAAAAGGTTGGATCTCACGGGATAAAGGGGGAGGTGGCTAGATGGGTGGAGAACTGGCTTGGTCACAGAAGGCAGAGGGTGGTAGTGGAAGGGTCTTTTTCCGGCTGGAGGCCTGTGACTAGTGGTGTTCCGCAGGGCTCTGTATTGGGACCTCTGCTGTTTGTGATTTATATAAACGATCTGGAAGAAGGTGTAACTGGGGTGATCAGTAAGTTTGCGGACGACACAAAATTGGCAGGACTTGCAGATAGTGAGGAGCATTGTCAGAAGCTACAGGAGGATATAGATAGGCTGGAAATTTGGGCAAAGAAATGGCAGATGGAGTTCAATCCTGATAAATGCGAAGTGATGCATTTTGGTAGAAATAATGTAGGGAGGAGCTATACGATAAATGGCACAACCATAAAGGGTGTAGATATGCAGAGGGACCTGGGTGTGCAAGTCCACAGATCCTTGAAGGTGACGTCACAGGTGGAGAAGGTGGTGAAGAAGGCATATGGCATGCTTGCCTTTATAGGACGGGGCATAGAGTATAAAAGTTGGGGTCTGATGTTGCAGATGTATAGAACATTGGTTCGGCCGCATTTGGAATACTGCGTCCAGTTCTGGTCGCCACACTACCAGAAGGACGTGGAGGCTTTGGAGAGAGTACAGAGGAGGTTTACCAGGATGTTGCCTGGTATGGAGGGGCTTAGTTATGAGGAGAGATTGGGTAAACTGGGGTTGTTCTCCCTGGAAAGACGGAGGATGAGGGGAGACTTAATAGAGGTGTATAAAATTATGAAAGGCATAGATAGGGTGAACGGTGGGAAGCTTTTCCCCAGGTCGGTGGTGACGTTCACGAGGGGTCATAGGTTCAAGGTGAAGGGGAGAGGTTTAACACAGATATCAGAAGGACATATTTTACACAGAGGGTGGTGGGGGTCTGGAATGCGCTGCCAGGCAAGGTGGTGGAGGCGGACACACTGGGAACGTTTAAGACTTATCTAGACAGCCATATGAACGGAGTGGGAATGGAGGGATACAAAAGAATGGTCTAGTTTGGACCAGGGAGCGGCACGGGCTTGGAGGGCCGAAGGGCCTGTTCCTGTGCTGTATTGTTCTTTGTTGTGCCACTGCGTAACAAGAGGACAGTATGGCTCAGGATGTCCCCAGCATGCTATCAACCTCAATGATCAATAAACAACTGCAAGCTTATTTGTGTAGCAATTACCTGATATATAAGATACCCTGTGGATTTGTAATGGCTTTGCTTGGATGATTTTATGATGCTATATTTCACTGGTGCCAACAGCATCTTATCCACGGTATAAGCATCGAAATAGGTTACTGTACTTGATCATATCATTTTTTGTAGAGCTCTGTGCTCAAACATGTACATAGTAACTGCAGTTCAGTTCATCTTATAATGTCATCCAGATTAGATTTTTAAAATGTTTAAGAAGCGTACAGCAAATTTCCCCACAAAGTAAAATTATGCAAAGTTCCCTTGGAGTAACCTCATTCATGAGCATCAATCCAAAAGGTGTCCGTATGAATCCAGTGACGTTGGCATTTGCCCCACCTGTTTAGTAACATCAAGCATTTGTTACCATTCAGAGATCCTAGATTCAACCCCCCCTCCAAGTTATCCTAATCACAGTGCTGGTGTAATAATTCAGAAGCTTAATGCACAACAAATGCAGAATGAGGTTATTGTCTTGAGATTTCAGAAAGTTGCAGATCCATCTCTGTTCTGCAGAACTTTTACAAATAACCTGCATCTTAGTGAATAGGTATTGCATGAAGGAAGCATTTGACTGAGTGTGGCCTCAAGGAGCCCTATCAAAAAGGGAGTAAATGGGAATTGGGGAATATTCTTGGCTGGTTGAAGTTATAAAGGAAGTGCACAAAGGACGATGGCTATTGGTGACCAATCATTTCAGTTCCAGGACATTAGTGCAGGAGTTCTTCTGGGTAATTTCAAGGACCAGGGCGGCACGGTAGCACAGTGGTTAGCACTGCTGCTTCACAGCTCCAGGGCCCTGGGTTCAATTCCCGGCTCGGGTCACTGTCTGTGTGGAGTTTGCACATTCTCCTCGTGTCTGCGTGGGTTTCCTCCGGGTGCTCCGGTTTCCTCCCACAGTCCAAAGATGTGCGGGTTAGGTTGATTGGCCAGGTTAAAAATTGCCCCTTAGAGTCCTGAGATGTGTAGGTTAAAGGGATTAGCGGGTAAATATGTGGGGGTAGGGCCTGGGTGGGATTGTGGTCGGTGCAGACTCGATGGGCCGAATGGCCTCCTTCTGCACTGTAGGGTTTCTATGATTCTATGGCCAACCATACTTTATCAATGACATTCCTTCCATCATAAGGTTCGAAGTGGGGATGTTTCCTGATGACTGCAGCACCATTCACAACTCTTCAGGTTCTGAAGCAGTCTGTGTCCATATGCAGCAAGACCTGGACAATACGCAGGCTTGGGCTGACAAGTGGCATGAATGTTACTTGCCACTTAAGTGCCAGACAATGACAGTGTCCAACAAGAGAGAATCTAACCATCACCTCTTGATATTCAATGGCATTACCATTGCCTAATCCCCCACCATCAACATCCTTGGGGATACCATTAACTACAAACTGAACTGGACTACCATATAAATATTGCAGTCTTCAGAGACCAGGAATCGTGCAGCGAGTAACTCACATCCTGACTCCTCATAGCTGCAGTGGTTCAAGAAGGCAGTTCACTACCACCTTCTCAAGGGGCAATGATGACAATAAATGCTGACTTAGCCAGTGACACCCACATCCCACAATGAATTTTAAAAAAAGTTGTAGCCCTGATCTGAAGTAACTAATTCTTACCAGCAGTAGGAGATCTTGTAGAAACTGCCACTGTCTCTGTAAATGAGGGGAGAGAAATATCAAGAGAATACACAGTGTGCACAAAAAAGAGCACAAAGAGAAATTGTTGTGGGGAACACTTTTTGACCTTTGACATATAATATTAGCATTAAGAATTAACACAGCATACACAGTATGAGTTAGGTCAGGCTTGTCCAACCTATGGCCTGTGGGTCGCAAACTGACACACCATGCCTCCTGATTCAGCCCACATGTTCAAAATATCAAGTCAAGTGAAAGACTCAGTGATGCGCGATTAAATCACTCGGGAGGCTGGATCGTACCCGAGAAATAAAGGCTTTTATTAGTAACAAGAATGGAGCATACTGCTTAACAATACAATCCCAGACTAAAGGGTCACCAGGCAGTGCAGTGACCTTTATACTCCTACAGGTCGGCGGAGCCAACCGGAGTGTACCACAGAACAATACCAACAGGTAGAACACCCCAACCCTAACCCCAACAGTGACAACAGTAACATATGTACAAGTACCCATAGTGGTAACCATCTATGGTTCACCACATTCACCCCTCCTTTAAAACAAAGGCCGGTGGGCAAAAAAACAGCACGAACTGTCCATATATTCACAAGTTCAGTCGTATCGGAGGGCCGCACCGTCTCTGCAACCTCCTCAACACTAGCGGTAGCGCCGGTTCTGGTGACCGTGATGACCCTCTCTCCAAGGCGGTGTCCAGTGACTCCTCCAGTTCCTCATGGACGGGTGGACCACGAGGTGGGGACAATCTCCTGGACTCAGGCAAGCTGTACACGGGAGTAAGAGGTGGTCCCGATACTGCCCGCGCCGTGTCAGGAGGGGAGATAAAGGGCAAGGGGTCCCTAACCAGGTGTGCGGGAGCGACGGGGGTTTCCAGGTCCCCTGCAGGCGCCAGATCTCGAATAGAGACCGTGTCCTCTCGCCCGTCAGGATATGCCACATAGGCATATTGAGGGTTGGCGTGGAGGAGATGGACCTGTTCAACCAAAGGGTCGGACTTGCGGGTCCTAACATGCCGCCTCAGGAGGACAGGTCCTGAGTACGTCAACCAAGATGGCAGTGAGGTCCCAGAGGAAGACTTCCTAGGGAAGGTAAACATCCGCTCATGTGGGGTAGCGTTGGTTGCCGTACACAGGAGGGACCGGATTGAATGGAGCGCATCAGAAAGTACCTCTTGCCAACGGGAGACTGGAAGACCCTTAGACCTCAACGCCAGTAAGACAGCCTTCCAGACTGTAGCATTTTCTCTTTCGACCTGCCCGTTACCCCTGGGGTTGTAACTCGTAGTTCTACTTGAGGCAATCCCTTTTGAGAGCAGGTATTGCCTCAAGTCGTCACTCATGAACGACGAACCCCTATCACTGTGGATATAACTGGGGTAACCAAACAGGGTGAAAAGATCCCGTAATGCTTTGATAACCGTGGCAGCGGTCATGTCTGAACAGGGAATGGCAAAACGGAATTGGGAGTACTCGTCAATCACGTTGAGGAAGTACACATTCCGATCTGTCGAAGGAAGGGGGCCCTTGAAATCCACACTCAGTCTTTCAAAAGGGCGAGTGGCTTTAATGAGGTGTGCCCTGTCAGGTCGGTAGAAGTGCGGCTTGCATTCAGCACATACCTGGCAGCTTCAAGTTATCGACCTGACATCCTCTACCGAGTAGGGTAGATTCCAGGCCTTTACAAAATGGAAGAGCCGAGTGATCCCCAGATGGCAGAGATCATTGTGGAGGGCCTGTAGCCGGTCCTCCTGCACACTGGCACATGTTCCACGTGACAGGGCATCTGAGGGCTCATTGAGCTTCCCCGGACGGTACATGATATCATAGTTGTAGGTGGAGAGTTCGATTCTCCACCTCAAGATTTTATCATTTTTGATCTTACCCCTTAACGTGTTGTTGAACATGAACGCCACGGACCACTGGTCCGTGAGCAGGGTGAATCGTTTTCCAGCCAAGTAATGGCGCCAATGCCGGACGGCCTCCACAATGGCCTGAGCCTCTTTTTCCACAGCGGAGTGCTGAATTTCAGGGCCTTGGAGGGTGCAAGAGAAAAAGGCGATGGGCCTGCCCGCCTGGTTAAGTGTGGTGGCCAGGGCGAAATCAGATGCATCACTCTCCACCTGGAAGGGGATGGACTCATCGACAGCATGCATCGTGGCTTTCGTGATGTCAGCTTTTATCCCTTCAAAGGCTAAGCGAGCCTCTGCTACCAGGGGAAAAGAGGTAGACTTTATGAGCGGACGGGCTTTGTCCGCATAATTGGGAACCCACTGTGCGTAATACGAAAAGAAGCCTAAGCATCTTCTCAGTGCTTTGATGCTAGTGGGTAGGGGAAGTTCAAGGAGGGGACGCATACGGTCTGGATCAGGGCCAAGGACCCCGTTTTCCACCACGTATCCGAGGATTGCTCGGCGGCGCTTGCTAAATACACACTTCTCCCTGTTAAAGGTCAGATTCAGGCGAGACGCAGTGCGTAAAAACCTCAGGAGGTTGGCATCGTGGTCCTGCTGGTCATGGCCGCAGATAGTGACGTTGTCCAGGTACGGGAAGGTAGGCCGTTTTGGTCCACCATTCGGTCCATTGCACGCTGGAAGACCGAGACCCCATTCGTGACGCCAAAGGGGACCCTTAAGAAGTGGTAGAGACGACCATCCGCCTCAAAGGCCGTATATTTTCGGTCCTCTGGGCGAATGGGGAGCTGGTGATAAGCTGACTTCAAGTCAATGGTGGAGAACACCCGGTACTGCGCAATCTGGTTGACCATGTCAGATATGCGTGGGAGAGGGTACGCGTCTAGCTGCATGTATCTATTAATGGTCTGACTATAGTCTATGACCATCCGGGGCTTGTCTCCAGTTTTAACCACCACGACTTGTGCTCTCCATGGGCTAGTGCTAGGTTGAATGATCCCTTCCCTGAGGAGCCGCTGAACCTCAGATCGAATAAAGATCCGATCCTCAGCGCTGTAACGCCTGCTCTTAGTTGCGATGGGCTTGCAGCCTGGCACAAGATTCTCAAATAAAGATGGCGGGGTGATTCTGAGTGTCGAGAGACTGCACGTGGAGCGCGCTGGGCAATTTGGAGGCTGCTGTTCTCCCACTGAAAGTGGAGGGAGTGGCCCATCGTACTGCAGGGTCACACTCCTCAGGTGGACCATAAAGTCTAGTCCCAGGAGTATCGGAGCGCAAAGGTGCGGTAACACGAGGAGCCTGAAGTTCTCATAAACTGTGCCCCGCACCGTTAGGTTTACCACGCAGCTCCCAAGAATGGTAACAGATCGGGACCTCGACGCCATAGAAATTGTCTGTCTGACAGTCTGTACTTGGAGACCGCACCGTTTCACAGTGTCAGGATGAATGAAACTCTCCGTGATCCCGCTGTCAAACAGACAATGTATTAGGCGTCCATTTACCTCTACGCCCATCATGGAGGAAACCCACGCAGACACAGGGAGAACGTGAAAACTCCACACAGTCACCCAAGGTTGGCATTGAACCCAGGTCCCTGGCACTGTGAAGCAGCAGCGTCACCGTGCCATGGAAGGGCGAATATAAATAGATATCTATGTCTGGCAGGCTACTCTGTAAAATTATCTTATTTTTTTAAATGGTCAAGACTTTTCCCTGAATAGCCACGACTCACACCAAAGGAATTTCTAACCTGTCAAACCAACAGAGTTTTGTTATCTTTAAAAAAGGCACTAATGCCCCTTCCTGTAAGCTGCACAAAGCTTCTTTGCATTTCTAATGAAGAATTTTGGCCACTTAGAGATGTTGTATCAAAGGCAGCTGTTTGTAATTCCTAATATCCAAACAGGCCTTGTTAGCAAACCCGAAACCATACTGTCACATGACTGAGATGTGAGCTATCTGAATTCCTTTAATTAATAAGCTGTTGAATCTTATCTCAGTAAGAAGTTTAACAACACCAGGTTAAAGTCCAACAGGTTTATTTGGTAGCAAAAGCCACACAAGCTTTCGAGGCTCTGAGCCCCTTCTTCAGGTGAGTGGGAATTCTGTTCACAAACAGAACTTATAAAGACACAGACTCAATTTACATGAATAATGGTTGGAATGCGAATACTTACAACTAATCCAGTCTTTAAGAAACAAAACAATGGGAGTGGAGAGAGCATCAAGACAGGCTAAAAAGATGTGTATTGTCTCCAGACAAGACAGCCAGTGAAACTCTGCAGGTCCACGCAACTGTGGGAGTTACAAATAGTGTGACATAAACCCAATATCCCGGTTGAGGCCGTCCACAACCGGTATATTGGGTTTATGTCACACTATTTGTAACTCCCACAGTTGCGTGGACCTGCAGAGTTTCACTGGCTGTCTTGTCTGGAGACAATACACATCTTTTTAGCCTGTCTTGATGCTCTCTCCACTCCCATTGTTTTGTTTCTTAAAGACTGGATTAGTTGTAAGTATTCGCATTCCAACCATTATTCATGTAAATTGAGTCTGTGTCTTTATAAGTTCTGTTTGTGAACAGAATTCCCACTCACCTGAAGAAGGGGCTCAGAGCCTCGAAAGCTTGTGTGGCTTCTGCTACCAAATAAACCTGTTGGACTTTAACCTGGTGTTGTTAAACTTCTTACTGTGTTTACCCCAGTCCAACGCCGGCATCTCCACATCATGAATCTTATCTCAACAGCCTGTCTTTGTCTACCATCCTACCAGCGACAGGTAGCAGCAGAAGGGACTCTGTCCACATACAATTGCTTAGCCTTCATCTACACCGCAAACTACATTGGAACTGGTTCTTCAAGCCTAAACCAACACTACACGCTTTTCCCCTCGGGAAAGTCCAACTTCTAGAACAATGGATCACTCTATGACAGTCAACCAACCTTTCGAAGAAACACTCCCGTAGTCTTTAGATCCTGGATTTACATAAAACCATAACTTGTATTTTTATTGTGATTTTGCCCTGTACCCCATTCTTTCCCTTATCCCTCTTAATGTCATAGGACCATAGAACATTACAGCACAGAAACAGGCCTTTTGGCCCTTCTTGGCTGTGCCGAACCATTTTTCTGCCTACTCCAATGACCTGCACCTGGACCATATCCCTCCACACCCCTCTCATCCATGTACCTGTCCAAGTTTTTCTTAAATGTTAAAAGTGAGCCCGCATTCACCACTTCACCTGGCAGCTCATTCCACACTCCCACCACTCTCTGTGTGAAGAAGCCCCCCCTAATATTCCCTTTAAACTTTTCCCCTTCACCCTTAACCCATGTCCTCTAGTTTTTTTCTCCCTTAGCCTCAGTGGAAAAAGCCTGCTTGCATTCACTCTATCTATACCCATCATAATTTTATACACTTCTATCAAATCTCCTCTCATTCTTCTACGCTCCAGGGAATAAAGTCCTAACTATTCAACCTTTCTCTGTAGCTCAGTTTCTCAAGTCCCGGCAACATCTTTGTAAACCTTCTCTGTACTCTTTCAACCTTATTAATATCCTTCCTGTAATTAGATGACCAAAACCGCACACAATATTCTAAATTCGGCCTCACCAATGTCTTATACAACCTCACCATAACATTCCAACTCTTATACTCAATACTTTGATTTATAAAGGCCAATGTACCAAAAGCACTCTTTACGACCCTATCTACCTGTGACGCCACTTTTAGGGAATTATGTATCTGTATTCCCAGATCCCTCTGTTCTACTGCACTCTTCAGTGTCCTACCATTTACATTGTATGTTCTACCTTGGTTTGTCCTTCCAAAGTGCAATACCTCACACTTGTCTGCATTAAACTCCATCTGCCATTTTTCAGCCCATTTTTCTAGCTGGTCCAAATCCCTCTGCAAGCTTTGAAAACCTTCCTCACTGTCCACTACACCTCCAATCTTTGTATCATAAGCAAATTTGCTGATCCAATTTATCACATTGTCATCTATATCAATAATCTGATGATAAACGACAATGGACCCAGCACTGATCGTGAAATATTACCCAAACCTTTCCCAACATTGTGTGTGTGGAATAAATCAACCCTTTTATTTCATCGTATCTCAAGTTAGCTGTGCGAGTTACACAGTATTAGAAACACTCTAAATTTAATAGTGGGGGAAAGTACGCTACTACTTATAAAGGGGCAAGTTAAAAATCAAAAACACCTTTCTGTTGACAGATGGGTAGAGAGAGGAGAATTCAGGGCTGTTTAAATAAATCCCACTTCTGTCCATAACCCTGGATTAAAATTTTGAGGGACATAGATAGGAAGAAACCTTTCCCTTTAGCAGAGTGGTCAATAACTAAGGAACTAAGATAAGGGGTAGGACATTTCAAGGGGATTTACATAGAAACCCTACAGTACAGAGAGAGGCCTTTCGGCCCATCGAGTCTGCACCGACCACAAACCCACCCATGCCCTACTCCCATATCCCCACACATTTACCCATTAATCCCTCCAACCTACGCATCTCAGGACACTAAGGGCAATCTTTAGCATGGCCAATCAACCTAGCCCGCACATCTTTGGACTGTGGGAGGAAACCGGAGCACCCAGAGGAAACCCACGCTGAGGAAAAACTACTCTATGATTCTGTGGACAGGATTTTTCTCCCTCTCCATGTCGTGTTTTGCAGTGGTGGGAGCCAGTACGCCACTTGCTGACAGTGGGGTCTTATGGTCCCATCATTGTCAATGGGGTTTCCCATTGAATACATCCCTTGGTGCTGGGAAACCCATCGCAGGGGAGTGCTGTTGGCAGGATCGTGGACAGCAACAAGATTTCAGCGTGTAACTTTTTTTTGAAATTCACGTTTTAATGTTGTGCCAAACCTAATCTTTCTGAAATTTGCTTATCTGTCTCATGAGGAAGGAAAAAATTGAAAGATGGTTCCTTACGTGAAAAGGTCAGACATGCCTGGCAGAAAGAGGTGACTTCAGTGAGAACTCAGAAAGTTGCAGATCAATCTCTGTTTTAAGAACTTAAATCTCACGGGATCCAGGGTGAGGTATCTAAATAGATACAAAATTGGCTTCTTGACAGAAGCCAGAAGGTGGTTGTAGAGAGTTGTTTTTCAAACTGGAGGCCTGTGACCAGCGGTGTGCCTCAGGGATCAGTGCTGGATCCACTGTTATTTGTCATTTATATTAATGATTTGGATGAGAATATAGGAGGCATGGTTAGTAAGTTTCCAGATGACATTAAGATTGGTGGCATAGTGGACAGTGAAGAAAGTTATCTCCAATTGCAACTGGATCTTGATCAATTGGGCCAGTGGGCTGACGAATGGCAGATGGAGTTTAATTTAGACAAATGCGAGGTGATGCATTTTGGTAGATTGAACCAGGGCAGGACTTACTCAGTTAATGGTAGGGCGTTGGGGAAAGTTACAGAACAAAGAGATCTAGGGGCACATGTTCATAGCTCCTTGAAAGTGGAGTCACAGGTGGACAGAGTGGTGAAGAAGACATTTGGCAACCTTGATTTCATCAGTCAGAACGTTGAATACAGGAGTTGGGACGTCTTGTTGAAGTTGTACAAGACATTGGTAAGGCCACATTTGGAATACTGTGTGCAATTCTGGTCACCCTATTATAGAAAGGATATTATTAAATTAGAAAGAGTGCAGAAAAGACTTACTAGGATGCTACCGGGACTTGATGGATTGAGTTATAAGGAGAGGCTGGATAGACTGGGACTTTTTTCTCTGGGGCGTAGGAGGCTGAGGGGTGATCTTATAGAGGTCTATAAAATAATGAGGGGCACAGGTCAGCTAGATAGTCAATATCTTTTTCCAAAGGTAGGGGAGTCTAAAACTAGAGGGCATAGGTTTAAGGTGAGAGGGGAGAGATACAAAAGGGTCCAGAGGGGCACTTGTTTCACACAGAGGGTGGTGAGTGTCTGGAACAAGCTGCCAGAGGTAGTATTAGAGGCGGGTACAACTTTGTCTTTTAAAAAGCATTTAGATAGTTACATGGGTACGATGGGTATAGAGGGATATGGGCTAAATGTGGACAATTGGGATTAGCTTAGGGGTTTTAAAAAAGAAAGGGCGGCATGGACAAGTTAGGCCGAAGGGCCTGTTTCCATGCTGTAAACCTCTATGACTCTAACTTCTACAAATAGCCTGTGAATTGGTATTGCATGAAGTTGTAAAGCTGGTCTGAAGTAACTGATCCTTACCAGCAATAGAAGGTCTTGTAGAATCTGCCACTGACCCGGCAAGTGAGGAAGGAGATCACATTGTGTGCACAAAAAAGCAGGAAGAGAAATTGTGGGGAGAGGAACACTTTTGAACTTTGGCACATAGCATTAGCATTAAGAATTAACAGAGCATGCACGGTATGGATTAACAGAATAACGTTTCCCTCAACACAGCTCATTAAACCCTACTTGGTCAGGTAGCATGGGATTAAATACAGAGTAAAGCTCCCTCTACACTGTCCCCATCAAACACTCCCAGGACAGGTACAGCATGGGGATAGATACAGAGTAAAGTTCCTTGTACACTTTTGCAGTAGTGCAGCATTGGTTAGATACAGAATAGAGCTCCCATTTATAGGGTGGACTTTCCTCCTCACTGTCTCTAACGCCTCCACGTCCTTCTGGTAGTGCGGCGACCAGAACTGGACGCAGTACTCCAAATGTGGCCTAACCAGCGTTCTATACAGCTGCATCATCAGACTCCAGCTTTTATACTCTATACCCCGTCCTATAAAGGCAAGCATACCATATGCCTTCTTCACCACCTTCTCCACCTGTGTTGCCACCTTCAAGGATTTGTGGACTTGCACACCTAGGTCCCTCTGTGTTTCTATACTCCTGATGACTCTGCCATTTATTGTATAACTCCTCCCTACATTATTTCTTCCAAAATGCATCACTTCGCATTTATCTGGATTAAACTCCTTCTGCCACCTCTCCGCCCAATTTTCCAGCCTATCTATATCCTGCTGTATTGCCCGACAATGCTCTTCGCTATCCGCAAGTCCAGCCATCTTCGTGTCATCCGCAAACTTGCTGATTACACCTTCTTCCAAATCATTTATATATATCACAAATAGCAGAGGTCCCAGTACAGAGCCCTGCGGAACACCACTGGTCACAGACCTCCAGCCGGAAAAAGACCCTTCGACCACTACCCTCTGTCTCCTATGGCCAAGCCAGTTCTCCACCCATCTAGCCACTTCTCCTTGTATCCCATGAGCCTTAATCTTCTTAACCAACCTGCCATGTGGGACTTTGTCAAATGCCTTACTGAAATCCACATAGACGACATCCACGGCCCTTCCTTCATCAACCGTTTTTGTCACTTCCTCAAAAAACTCCACCAAATTTGTAAGGCACGACCTCCCTCTTACAAAACCATGCTGTCTGTCACTAATGAGATTGTTCCGTTCTAAATGCACATACATCCTGTCTCTAAGTATCCTCTCCAACAACTTCCCTACCACGGACGTCAAGCTCACCGGCCTATAATTTCCTGGGTTATCCCTGCTATCCTTCTTAAACAACGGGACCACATTCGCTATCCTCCAATCCTCAGGGACCTCACCCGTGTCCAAAGAAGCGACAAAGAACATAGAACATAGAACAGTACAGCACAGAACAGGCCCTTCGGCCCACGATGTTGTGCCGAGCTTTATCTGAAACCAAGATCAAGCTATCCCACTCCCTATCATCCTGGTGTGCTCCATGTGCCTATCCGATAACCGCTTAAATGTTCCTAAAGTGTCTGACTCTACTATCACTGCAGGCAGTCCATTCCACACCCCAACCACTCTCTGCGTAAAGAACCTACCTCTGATATCCTTCCTGTATCTCCCACCACGAACCCTATAGTTATGCCCCCTTGTAATAGCTCCATCCACCCGAGGAAATAGTCTTTGAACGTTCACTCTATCTATCCCCTTCATCATTTTATAAACCTCTATTAAGTCTCCCCTCAGCCTCCTCCGCTCCAGAGAGAACAGCCCTAGCTCCCTCAACCTTTCCTCATAAGACCTACCCTCCAAACCAGGCAGCATCCTGGTAAATCTCCTCTGCACTCTTTCCAGCGCTTCCACATCCTTCTTATAGTGAGGTGACCAGAACTGCACACAATATTCCAAATGTGGTCTCACCAAGGTCCTGTACAGTTGCAGCATAACCCCACGGCTCTTAAACTCCAACCCCCTGTTAATAAAAGCTAACACACTATAGGCCTTCTTCACAGCTCTATCCACTTGAGTGGCAACCTTTAGAGATCTGTGGATATGGACCCCAAGATCTCTCTGTTCCTCCACAGTCTTCAGAACCCTACCTTTGACCCTGTAATCCACATTTAAATTCGTCCTACCAAAATGAATCACCTCACATTTATCAGGGTTAAACTCCATTTGCCATTTTTCAGCCCAGCTTTGCATCCTATCTATGTCTCTTTGCAGCCTACAACAGCCCTCCACCTCATCCACTACTCCACCAATCTTGATGTCATCAGCAAATTTACTGATCCACCCTTCAGCCCCCTCCTCTAAGTCATTAATAAAAATCACAAAGAGCAGAGGACCAAGCACTGATCCCTGTGGCACTCCGCTAGCAACCTGCCTCCAATCCGAAAATTTCCCATCCACCACCACCCTCTGTCTTCGATCAGACAGCCAGTTACCTACCCAATCGGCCAACTTTCCCTCTATCCCACACCTCCTCACTTTCATCATAAGCCGACCATGGGGGACCTTATCAAACGCCTTACTAAAATCCATGTATATGACATCAACTGCCCTACCTTCATCAACACACTTAGTTACCTCCTCAAAAAATTCTATCAAATTTGTGAGGCACGACTTGCCCTTCACGAATCCGTGCTGACTATCCCGGATTAATCCGCATCTTACTAAATGGTCGTTAATCCCATCTCTAAGGACCTTTTCCATCAATTTACCAACCACCGAAGTAAGACTAACCGGTCTATAATTACCAGGGTCATTTCTATTCCCTTTCTTAAACAGAGGAACAACATTTGCCATTCTCCAGTCTTCTGGCACCATCCCCGTGGACAGCGAGGACCCAAAGATCAAAGCCAAAGGCTCTGCAATCTCATCCCTTGCCTCCCAAAGAATCCTAGGATACATTTCATCAGGCCCAGGGGACTTGGGCCTGATGAAATAATTTTATACACCTCTATCTACACTTCTATCAAATCTCCTCTCATTCTTCTACGCTCCAGGGAATAAAGTCCTAACTATTCAACCTTTCCCTGTAGCTCAGTTTCTCAAGTCCCGGCAACATCTTTGTAAACCTTCTCTGTACTCTTTCAACCTTATTAATATCCTTCCTGTAATTAGATGACCAAAACTGCACACAATACTCTAAATTCGGTCTCACCAATGTCTTATACAACCTCACCATAACATTCCAACTCTTATACTCAATACTTTGATTTATAAAGGCCAATGTACCAAAAGCACTCTTTACGACCCTATCTACCTGTGACACCACTTTTCGGGAATTATGTATCTGTATTCCCTGATCTGAAGTAACTAATTCTTACCAGCAGTAGGAGATCTTGTAGAAACTGCCACTGTCTCTGTAAATGAGGGGAGAGAAATATCAAGAGAATACACAGTGTGCACAAAAAAGAGCACAAAGAGAAATTGTTGTGGGGAACACTTTTTGACCTTTGACATATAATATTAGCATTAAGAATTAACACAACATACACAGTATGAGTTAGGTCAGGCTTGTCCAACCTATGGCCTGTGGGTCGCAATCTGACACACCATGCCTCCTGATTCAGCCCACATGTTCAAAATATCAAGTCAAGTGAAAGACTTTGCAAGGAGCTGCTCCTTCAGTCACAGGCCCTTTCACGCCCTCGTTTCCAGCTGTTATGCTCACTTGTAAGCCTATCAGCAAATGCAGGAGATAATCAGTCTATGTTTGGAGGAGCAGCCAACAATGTGCTTCATTCAGCCTGATCACCAGCGGGGGCCATAAGTCTGCTGGGGAGGAAGAAGTGGGGTGGTTAGAAAGAGAAACACTGTGGGAGGGATTGGGGGGGGGGTCGGAGAGAGAGAGAGTTGGTGCGAGAAAAGGGAGAGAGAGATCACGGGAGGGAAGTGAAGAGAGATTGTGAGAGGGAGGTAGAGAGAGTGACTACCAGGAAGAGGGAGAAAGAGAGAGAGAGCGAGTGACAGATACTACGTGGCAGGTGCAGAGAGACTGCAGGAGTGGGGAGATAAGGGGGGGGACTGCGGGAGAGATGGAGGAAGCATGGTGGCACAGTGGTTAGCACTGCTGCCTCACAGCGCTAGGGACAAGGATTCGATTCTCAGCTTTGGGTCACTGTGTGGAATCTGCATGTTCTCCCTGTGTCAGTGTTGATTTCCCCCAGGTGCTCTGGTTCCCTCCCACAGTCCAAAAGACGTACTGGTTAGGTGCATTGGCCATGCTTAATTTTCCCTCTGTACCCGAACAGGTGCCGGAGTGTGGCAACTGAGGGATTTTCATTGTAACTTCATTGCAGTGTTAATGTAAGTCTACTTGTGAAGGAAAGGAGAGAGAGACTGCAGGAGGAAGGGAGATGAGGGGCGGGAGAAGGAGAGAGAGAGAGAGCGAGCCGTAGATTGTGGGAGAACAAAGAACAATACAGCACAGGAACAGGCCCTTCGGCCCTCCAAGCCCGTGCCGCTCCCTGGTCCAAACTAGACCATTCTTTTGTATCCCTCCATTCCCACTCCGTTCATATGGCTGTCTAGATAAGTCTTAAACGTTCCCAGTGTGTCCGCCTCCACCACCTTGCCTGGCAGCGCATTCCAGGCCCCCACCACCCTCTGTGTAAAATATGTCCTTCTGATATCTGTGTTAAACCTCCCCCCCTTCACCTTGAACCTATGACCCCTCGTGAACGTCACCACCGACCTGGGGAAAAGCTTCCCACCGTTCACCCTATCTATGCCTTTCATAATTTTATACACCTCTATTAAGTCTCCCCTCATCCTCCGTCTTTCCAGGGAGAACAACCCCAGTTTACCCAATCTCTCCTCATAACTAAGCCCCTCCATACCAGGCAACATCCTGGTAAACCTCCTCTGTACTCTCTCCAAAGCCTCCACGTCCTTCTGGTAGTGTGGCGACCAGAACTGGACGCAGTATTCCAAATGCGGCCGAACCAAAGTTCTATACATCTGCAACATCAGACCCCAACCTTTATACTCTATGCCCGTCCTATAAAGGCAAGCATGCCATATGCCTTCCTTCACCACCTTCCCCACCTGTGACGTCACCTTCAAGGATCTGTGGACTTGCACACCCAGGTCCCTCTGCGTATCTACACCCTTTATGGTTCTGCCATTTATCGTATAGCTCCTCCCTACATTATTTCTACCAAAATGCATCACTTCGCATTTATCAGGATTGAACTCCATCTGTCATTTCTTTGCCCAAATTTCCAGCCTATCTATATCCTTCTGTACCTTCTGACAATGCTCCTCACTATCTGCAAGTCCTGCCAATTTTGTGTCGTCCGCAAACTTACTGATCACCCCAGTTACACCTTCTTCCAGATCGTTTATATAAATCACAAACAGCAGAGGTCCCAATACAGAGCCCTGCGGAACACCACTAGTCACAGGCCTCCAGCCGGAAAAAGACCCTTCCACTACCACCCTCTGTCTTCTGTGACCAAGCCAGTTCTCCACCCATCTAGCCACCTCCCCCTTTATCCCATGAGATCCAACCTTTTTCACCAGCCTACCATGAGAGACTTCGTCAAACGCTTTACTAAAGTCCATATAGACGACATCCACGGCCCTTCCCTCGTCAACCATTCTGGTCACTTCTTCAAAAAACTCCACCAGGTTAGTGAGGCATGACCTCCCTCTCACAAAACCATGCTGACTATCGTTAATGAGTTTATTCCTTTCTAAATGCGCATACATCCTATCTCTAAGAATCTTCTCCAACAACTTCCCCACCACGGACGTCAAGCTCACCGGCCTATAATTACCCGGGTTATCCTTCCAACCCTTCTTAAATAACGGGACCACATTAGCTATCCTCCAATCCTCTGGGACCTCACCTGCGTCCAGTGACGAGACAAAGATTTGCGTCAGAGGCCCAGCGATTTCATCTCTCATCTCCCTGAGCAGCCTTGGATAGATTCCATCAGGCCCTGGGGATTTGTCAGTCTTTATATTCTCTAACAAACCTAACACTTCCTCCCTTGTAATGGAGATTTTCTCCAACAGTTCAACACTCCCCTCGAGACACTCCCAGTCAACACATCCCTCTCCTTTGTGAATACCGACGCAAAGTATTCATTTAGGATCTCCCCTACTTCTTTGGGCTCCAAGCACAATTCCCCACTTTTGTCCCTGAGAGGTCCGATTTTTTCCCTGACAACCCTTTTGTTCCTAACGTATGAATAAAATGCCTTGGGATTCTCCTTAATCCTGTCTGCCAAAAACATTTCGTGACCCCTTTTTGCTCTTCTAATTCCCTGTTTGAGTTCTTTCCTACTTTCTTTGTACTCCTCCAGAGCTCCCTCCGTTTTTAGCTGCCTGGACCGAACATACGCCTCTCTTTTCATTTTGACCAGTCCCTCAATTTCCCTGGTTATCCACGGTTCTCGAATCCTACCCTTCCTATCCTTCTTTTTTACAGGCACATGCCTGTCCTGTAGCCCTAACAACTGTTCCTTAAAAGACTCCCACATGCCAGATGTGGATTTACCCTCAGACAGCCTCTCCCAATCAAGAGCTGCCAATTTGTGCCTAATCCCATTAAAGTTAGCCTTCCCCCAATCCAACACCTTACCCTTGGGACATCACTCATCCTTTTCCATCACTCTTAGGGGCGGCACAGTAGCACAGTGGTTAGCACTGCTGCTTCACAGCTCCAGGGTCCCGGGTTCGATTCCCGGCTTGGGTCACTGTCTGTGTGGAGTTTGCACATTCTCCTCGTGTCTGCGTGGGTTTCCTCCGGGTGCTCCAGTTTCCTCCCACAGTCCAAAGATGTGCGGGTTAGGTTGATTGGCCAGGTTAAAAATTGCCCCTTAGAGTCCTGTGATGCGTAGGTTAGTGGGATTAGCGGGTAAATATGTGGGGCTAGGGCCTGGGTGGGATTGTGGTCGGTGCAGACTCGATGGGCCGAATGGCCTCCTTCTGCACTGTAGGGTTTCTATGATTTCTATCCTAAAGCTAACAGAATTGTGGTCACTATTTGCCACATGTTCACCTACCGAAACTTTGAAGACCTGACCGGGCTCATTCCCCAGTACTAGGTCCAGTATAGCCCCCTCTCTAGTCGGGCTATCTACATATTGTTCCAAAGAACCCTCCTGTACGCATTTTACAAATTCCTCCCCATTCAGAGTCCCAGCTCTCAGCGATTTCCAGTCTATACCAGGGAAATTGAAGTCTCCCACTACAACAACCCTATTTTTCCTGCACCTATCCAGTATCTCCTGACATATCCGTTCTTCCACTTCCCTTGGGCTGTTGGGGGGCCTGTAGTACACCCCCAACATAGTGACTGCGCCCTTCCTGTTTCTAAGCTCCACCCAGAGTGACTCGTTACACGACCCCTCTGAATTGTCCTCCCTCTGCACCGCTGTAATATGCTCTCCAACTAATACTGCTACTCCCCCACCTCTTTTGGCCCCTCCTCTGTCTCGCCTTAAACACTTGTACCCTGGAATATTCAGCTGCCAGTCCTGTCCCTCTTTCAACCAAGTCTCTGTCACCGCAACCACATCCAAATTCCTCGTGAGCATTAAGGCCCTACGTTCGTCTGTCTTACCTGCTACGCTCCTTACATTGAAGTATAAGCACTCCAGACCTCCAGGCCCAGTGAGGTCATCCTCCCCCAGAGTGCTCTTCTTCTTTGCCAGCCTTGTCCCAGCCCCAAGCTCGTCCCCAGCGTCTACACTTGTAGACCTAATATTTTGATCCCCACCCCCCTGCCATACTAGTTTAAACCCCCCCGAACTGCACTAGCAAAACTCCCAGCCAGGATATTTGTGCCCTTCCAACTTAATTGTGACCCGTCCTTCTTGTACAGGTGCCATCCTCTCCTGAAAACTTCCCATTGATCTAGGATAATGAAGCCCTCCCTCCTGGACCAGTCCTTTAGCCAAGCATTCAATTGTACTAACTCCCTATTCTTAGCCTCACTGGCACGAGGCATTGGGAGCAGCCCAGAGATGGCCACCCTGGAGGCCCTACTTTTTAGCCTATTTCCCAACTCCCTGAATTGCTCTTGTAGGATCCCCCTGCTCTTCCTATCTACGTCATTTGCACCAATGTGTACAATGACATCCGTTTCTTTATCTTCCCCTTTTAATATGCCTCCTATCCGCTCGGAGACATCCATGACCCCAGCACCAGGTAGGCAGACTACCATCCTGGAGTCCCGTTCGCACCCACAGAATTGCCCGTCTGTGCCTCTAACCGACGCATCCCCCACCACTATTGCTCTCCTAACCCCTCTCTTGCCTTTCCGGGCCACAGAGCCTGACTGTGTGGGAGGGAGGGAGACAGTTTGCGGAATAGGAGAGAGGGGGAGAGACAGAGACTGCAGGAGGGAGGTGAGAGAGGGAGACTGGAAGGGAGGGAGAGATGACGGGTAAAAGGGAGAGGGAGAGAAAGAGAGCACAGGAGGGATGGAGAGAGAATACAGGAGGGAGAGATAGAGGGCGACAGAGAGATAAAGGGAGAGAGAAATAAAGAATGCGCGAGGCTGGGAGAGAGAGAAAATATGGGAGGAAAAGGGAGAAATAGACTGAGGCAAGGAGGGAGAGTGTGAGGGCGTGAGGGTGCACAGGGGCGAGGGTGTTATAGTGAGTGTGTGAGAAACAGTGTTAGAGAGAATGTGCGAGTGTGAGAGCGATTGAGTGTGAGAATGAGTGCGTGAGCAAGTGAGTCAGAGCGAGCGTGCAAACAAAAGTGCGCGAGTGAGTGTGTGAAAGAGAGTGTGTGTGTCCGGTGTGACAGGCTTACTCCCACTTTCAAATCACTTCACCCCCCACACACTCGCACCAACTTGAAACAGTGGGTGAGGATAAGCGTGTGATAACCCTTGTGACTGGGTGTGAGGCAGACCCTTGTCCTCTCACTTTCTAAAACAAAGAAAAGCACAGGAACTGGCCCTTCGGCCCTCCAAGCCTATGCCAATCATGATGCCCTAACTAAACTAAAAACAAAACCTTCTGCCCTGACTCCGACCGTATCCCTCTATTCCCTCCCCATTCAGGTGCCTCTTAACTGTTGCTAACGTACCTGCTTCCACCGCCTCCTCTCGCAGCGCGTTCCAGGGACCCACCACTCTCTGCCCAAAAGACTTCCCCCGCACATCTCCCTTAAACTTTCCCCCTCTCACCTGAAACCTGTGCCCCTTGTAATTGACACTCCCACCCTGAGAAAAAGCCTCTGACGATCCACCCTGCCTATGCCTCTCATAACCTTGTAGACCTCTATCAGGTCTCCCCTCAGCCTCCATCTTTCCAATGAAAACAATCCTAGTTTATTCAACATCTCTTCATAGTCAATGCCCTCGAGACCAGGCAACATCCTGGTGAACCTTCTTTGCACTCTCTCCAAAGCTTCAACATATATAGCTGCAATATGATTTCCCAACTCTTATACTCAATGGCCCAGCTGATGAAGGCAAACATGCGATATGCGTTCTTAATCCCCTTGGCCACTTGTAGGGAACTGTGGACCTGCACACCCGGATCTCTCTGTATGTTAATGTTCCTAAGGGTTCAGGTATTTACAGTATAATAAATTTGATCCTCCAAAATGCATCCCCTTTCATTTGTCCGGATTAAGTTCCATCTGCCATGTCTGTGCCCAAGTCTCCAATCTATCTATATCCCGTTGTATCAGCAACTCCACCAATCTTCGTGTCATCTGCAGATTTACTAATCAGACCACCCACATTTTCCTCCAGATCATTTATATATACTACAAACAACAGAGGTCCCAGCATTGATCCCAGCGGAACAGTGGTGTACCGCAGGGCTCTGTATTGGGACCTCTGCTGTTTGTGATTTATATAAATGATCTGGAAGAAGGAGTAACTGGGGTGATCAGTAAGTTTGCGGACGACACAAAACTGGCAGGACTTGCAGATAGTGAGGAACATTGTCAGAGGCTACAGAAGGATATAGATAGGCTGGAAATTTGGGCAAGGAAATGGCAGATGGAGTTCAATCCTGATAAATGCGAAGTGATGCATTTTGGTGGGAATAATGTAGGGAGGAGCTACACGATAAATGGAAGAACCATAAAGGGTGTAGAGACGCAGAGGGACCTGGGTGTGCAAGTCCACAGATCTTTGAAGGTGACGTCACAGGTGGAGAAGGTGGTGAAGAAGGCATATGGCATGCTTGCCTTTATAGGACGGGGCATAGAGTATAAAAGTTGGGGTCTGATGTTGCAGATGTATAGAACGTTGGTTCGGCCGCATTTGGAATACTGCGTCCAGTTCTGGTCGCCACACTACCAGAAGGACGTGGAGGCTTTGGAGAGAGTACAGAGGAGGTTTACCAGGATGTTGCCTGGTATGGAGGGGCTTGGTTATGAGGAGAGATTGGGGAAACTGGGGTTGTTCTCCTTGGAAAGACGGAGGATGAGGGGAGACTTAATAGAGGTGTATAAAATTATGAAAGGCATAGATAGGGTGAACGGTGGGAAGCTTTTCCCCGGGTCGGTGGTGACGTTCACGAGGGGTCATAGGTTCAAGGTGAAGGGGGGGAGGTTTAACACAGATATCAGAAGGACATATTTCACACAGAGGGTCGTGGGGGCCTGGAATGTGTTGCCGGGCAAGGTGGTGGAGGCGGACACACTGGGAACGTTTAAGACTTATCTAGACAGCTATATGAACGGAGTGGGAATGGAGGGATACAAAAGAGTGGTCTAGTTTGGACCAGGGAGCGGCGCGGGCTAATTGTTCCTGGTTTCTCGTTTCAAGGCTTCATTCTACGATCATCTTGCTGGTGCCAGTACAGAGTGAGACTGCGGATAGTTGGGAACCTGTCTCGGGGGCAGGGAATTCATATGGTGTTCGTGGAAGTGGAAATGACTAGGGTTGGGAAGCATTTTCCGATCGGGGCCATTGTGATCTCCTGGACTCGTTTCGATCGCCTCAGGGGGTCGGAGAGGAATTTCCCAGATTTTTTTTTCCCCATATTGGCCCTGGGGTTTTTCACTCTGGGTTTTCGCCTCTCCCTGGAGATCACATGGTCTGGAATGGGGGGGTGGGGGTAAGTTAATAGGTTGTAATGAACAAAGCATCATAGCTGTGAGGGACAGCTCGGTGGATAGGATATTGGTATGTAGATAGGCTGGAAAATTGGGCGGGGATCCTGGATTCAGGATTCAATCCTGGACCGGGGAGCGGCGCGGGCTTGGAGGGCCGAAGGGCCTGTTCCTGTGCTGTATTGTTCTTTGTTCTTTGTTCTTTGTTCTAACACCACTGGCTACAGATCTCCATTCTGAAAAACACTCTTCCACCGCTACACTCTTCTATGACCAAACCAGTTCTGTATCCATCTAGCCAGCCCCACCCCAAATACCAAGTGATTTTAGTTTTTGTACCAGTCTGCCATGTGTGACCTTGTCAAATGCCTTATTAAAGTCCATATAAACTACGTCCACAGTCCTTCCCTCACCAATTATCTTTGTCACCTCTTCAAAAAACGCAATTAAGTTGGTGAGACATGTGGGGAAGCTTTTGGAGGGACAGGATATATGTGCATTTGGAAGAAAACGGACTAGTTAGTGACGGCAGCTTGGTTTTGTACGTACAAAACCGTCACTAACTAGTCCGTTTTCTTCCAAATGTGCATATATCCTGTCCCTCCAAAAGCTTCCCCACCACTGACGTCTGGCTCACCAGCCTATAATTTCCTGGATTATCCCTGCTTCCTTTCTTAAACAAAGGAACAACATTGGCTATTCTCCAGTCCTCTGGAACCTCGCCTGTGGTCAAAGAGGATGTGAAGATATCTGTTATCTAATGGTCAGCTTTATTAAAAACTTATTTTTGAATTTATCGCTTTATTGCTTTGATTTTTTTTGTTTAGCAAGTTGTTCCCTTTCTTCCTGGATGAGATAGAATCCAAAGAATCTCTACAGTGCAGAAAGATGCCATGCGGCCATCAAGTCTAAACTGACCCTCCAAAAGAGCATCCCACCCAGGCCCAAAACCCAGTCCATCCCTGTAACCTTGTGCATTTATCATGGCCAATCCACCTAACCTGCACATAGTTGGATTGTGAGAGGAAACCGGAGCACCTGGAGGAAACCCACGCAGACACAGGGAGAACGTGAAAACTCCACACAAACAGTCACCCAAGGCTGGTATTGAACCCAGGTCCCTGGCACTGTGAAGCAGCAGCGTCACCGTGCCATGGAAGGGCGAATATAAATAGATATCTATGTCTGGCAGGCTACTCTGTAAAATTATCTTATTTTTTTAAATGGTCAAGACTTTTCCCTGAATAGCCACGACTCACACCAAAGGAATTTCTAACCTGTCAAACCAGCAGAGTTTTGTTATCTTTAAAAAAGGCACTAATGCCCCTTCCTGTAGCTGCACAAAGCTTCTTTGCATTTCTAATGAAGAATTTTGGCCACTTAGAGATGTTGTATCAAAGGCAGCTGTTTGTAATTCCTAATACCCAAACAGGCCTTGTTAGCAAACCCGAAACCATACTGTCACATGACTGAGATGTGAGCTATCTGAATTCCTTTAATTAATAAGCTGTTGAATCTTATCTCAACAGCCTGTCTTTGTCTACCATCCTACCAGCGACAGGTAGCAGCAGAAGGGACTCTGTCCACATACAATTGCTTAGCCTTCATCTACACCGCAAACTACATTGGAACTGGTTCTTCAAGCCTAAACCAACACTACACGCTTTTCCCCTCGGGAAAGTCCAACTTCTAGAACAATGGATCACTCTATGACAGTCAACCAACCTTTCGAAGAAACACTCCCGTAGTCTTTAGATCCTGGATTTACATAAAACCATAACTTGTATTTTTATTGTGATTTTGCCCTGTACCCCATTCTTTCCCTTATCCCTCTTAATGTCATAGGACCATAGAACATTACAGCACAGAAACAGGCCTTTTGGCACTTCTTAGCTGTGCCGAACCATTTTTCTGCCTACTCCAATGACCTGCACCTGGACCATATCCCTCCACACCCCTCTCATCCATGTACCTGTCCAAGTTTTTCTTAAATGTTAAAAGTGAGCCCGCATTCACCACTTCACCTGGCAGCTCATTCCACACTCCCACCACTCTCTGTGTGAAGAAGCCCCCCCTAATATTCCCTTTAAACCTTTCCCCTTCACCCTTAACCCATGTCCTCTAGTTTTTTTCTCCCTTAGCCTCAGTGGAAAAAGCCTGCTTGCATTCACTCTATCTATACCCACCATAATTTTATACACTTCTATCAAATCTCCTCTCATTCTTCTACGCTCCAGGGAATAAAGTCCTAACTATTCAACCTTTCTCTGTAGCTCAGTTTCTCAAGTCCCGGCAACATCTTTGTAAACCTTCTCTGTACTCTTTCAACCTTATTAATATCCTTCCTGTAATTAGATGACCAAAACCGCACACAATATTCTAAATTCGGCCTCACCAATGTCTTATACAACCTCACCATAACATTCCATTGAAAGGGTGCAGAGGAGATTTACAAGGATGTTGCCTGGATTGGGGGGCATGCCTTATGACGATAGGTTGAGGGAGCTTGGTCTCTTCTCCCTGGAGAGACGAAGGATGAGAGATGACCTGATAGAGGTTTACAAGATGTTGAGAGGTCTGGATAGGGTAGACTCTCAGAGGCTATTTCCAAGGGCTGAAATGGTTGCTACGAGATGACACAGGTTTAAGGTGCTGGGGGGTAGGTACAGAGGAGATGTCAGGGGTAAGTTTTTCACTCAGAGGGTGGTGGGTGAGTGGAATCGGCTGACGTCGGTGGTGGTGGAGGCAAACTCGTTGGGGTCTTTTAAGAGACTTCTGGATGAGTACATGGGATTTAATGGGATTGAGGGCTACAGATAGGCCTAGAGGTAGGGATATGATCAGCGCAACTTGTGGGCCGAAGGGCCTGTTTGTGCTGTGGCTTTCTATGTTCTATGTTCTATTCCAACTCTTATACTCAATACTTTGATTTATAAAGGCCAATGTACCAAAAGCACTCTTTACGACCCTATCTACCTGTGACGCCACTTTTAGGGAATTATGTATCTGTATTCCCAGATCCCTCTGTTCTACTACACTCTTCAGTGTCCTACCATTTACATTGTATGTTCTACCTTGGTTTGTCCTTCCAAAGTGCAATACCTCACACTTGTCTGCATTAAACTCCATCTGCCATTTTTCAGCCCATTTTTCTAGCTGGTCCAAATCCCTCTGCAAGCTTTGAAAACCTTCCTCACTGTCCACTACACCTCCAATCTTTGTATCATAAGCAAATTTGCTGATCCAATTTATCACATTGTCATCTATATCAATAATCTGATGATAAACGACAATGGACCCAGCACTGATCGTGAAATATTACCCAAACCTTTCCCAACATTGTGTGTGTGGAATAAATCAACCCTTTTATTTATCGTATCTCAAGTTAGCTGTGCGAGTTACACAGTATTAAAAACACTCTAAATTTAATAGTGGGGGAAAGTACGCTACTACTTATAAAGGGGCAAGTTAAAAATCAAAAACACCTTTCTGTTGACAGATGGGTAGAGAGAGGAGAATTCAGGGCTGTTTAAATAAATCCCACTTCTGTCCATAACCCTGGATTAAAATTTTGAGGGACATAGATAGGAAGAAACCTTTCCCTTTAGCAGAGTGGTCAATAACTAAGGAACTAAGATAAGGGGTAGGACATTTCAAGGGGATTTACATAGAAACCCTACAGTACAGAGAGAGGCCTTTCGGCCCATCGAGTCTGCACCGACCACAAACCCACCCATGCCCTACTCCCATATCCCCACACATTTACCCATTAATCCCTCCAACCTACGCATCTCAGGACACTAAGGGCAATCTTTAGCATGGCCAATCAACCTAGCCCGCACATCTTTGGACTGTGGGAGGAAACCGGAGCACCCGGAGGAAACCCACGCTGAGGAAAAACTACTCTATGATTCTGTGGACAGGATTTTTCTCCCTCTCCATGTCGTGTTTTGCAGTGGTGGGAGCCAGCACGCCACTTGCTGACAGTGGGGTCTTATGGTCCCATCATTGTCAATGGGGTTTCCCATTGAATACATCCCTTGGTGCTGGGAAACCCATCGCGGGGGAGTGCTGTTGGCAGGATCGTGGACAGCAACAAGATTTCAGCGTGTAACTTTTTTTTGAAATTCACGTTTTAATGTTGTGCCAAACCTAATCTTTCTGAAATTTGCTTATCTGTCTCATGAGGAAGGAAAAAATTGAAAGATGGTTCCTTACGTGAAAAGGTCAGACATGCCTGGCAGAAAGAGGTGACTTCAGTGAGAACTCAGAAAGTTGCAGATCAATCTCTGTTTTAAGAACTTAAATCTCATGGGATCCAGGGTGAGGTATCTAAATAGATACAAAATTGGCTTCTTGACAGAAGCCAGAAGGTGGTTGTAGAGAGTTGTTTTTCAAACTGGAGGCCTGTGACCAGCGGTGTGCCTCAGGGATCAGTGCTGGATCCACTGTTATTTGTCATTTATATTAATGATTTGGATGAGAATATAGGAGGCATGGTTAGTAAGTTTGCAGATGACATTAAGATTGGTGGCATAGTGGACAGTGAAGAAAGTTATCTCCAATTGCAACTGGATCTTGATCAATTGGGCCAGTGGGCTGACGAATGGCAGATGGAGTTTAATTTAGACAAATGCGAGGTGATGCATTTTGGTAGATTGAACCAGGGCAGGACTTACTCAGTTAATGGTAGGGCGTTGGGGAGAGTTACAGAACAAAGAGATTGAGGGGCACATGTTCATGGCTCCTTGAAAGTGGAGTCACAGGTGGACAGAGTGGTGAAGAAGACATTTGGCAACCTTGATTTCATCAGTCAGAACGTTGAATACAGGAGTTGGGACGTCTTGTTGAAGTTGTACAAGACATTGGTAAGGCCACATTTGGAATACTGTGTGCAATTCTGGTCACCCTATTATAGAAAGGATATTATTAAATTAGAAAGAGTGCAGAAAAGACTTACTAGGATGCTACCGGGACTTGATGGATTGAGTTATAAGGAGAGGCTGGATAGACTGGGACTTTTTTCTCTGGGGCGTAGGAGGCTGAGGGGTGATCTTATAGAGGTCTATAAAATAATGAGGGGCACAGGTCAGCTAGATAGTCAATATCTTTTTCCAAAGGTAGGGGAGTCTAAAACTAGAGGGCATAGGTTTAAGGTGAGAGGGGAGAGATACAAAAGGGTCCAGAGGGGCACTTGTTTCACACAGAGGGTGGTGAGTGTCTGGAACAAGCTGCCAGAGGTAGTATTAGAGGCGGGTACAACTTTGTCTTTTAAAAAGCATTTAGATAGTTACATGGGTACGATGGGTATAGAGGGATATGGGCTAAATGTGGACAATTGGGATTAGCTTAGGGGTTTTAAAAAAGAAAGGGCGGCATGGACAAGTTAGGCCGAAGGGCCTGTTTCCATGCTGTAAACCTCTATGACTCTAACTTCTACAAATAGCCTGTGAATTGGTATTGCATGAAGTTGTAAAGCTGGTCTGAAGTAACTGATCCTTACCAGCAATAGAAGGTCTTGTAGAATCTGCCACTGACCCGGCAAGTGAGGAAGGAGATCACATTGTGTGCACAAAAAAGCAGGAAGAGAAATTGTGGGGAGAGGAACACTTTTGAACTTTGGCACATAGCATTAGCATTAAGAATTAACAGAGCATGCACGGTATGGATTAACAGAATAACGTTTCCCTCAACACAGCTCATTAAACCCTACTTGGTCAGGTAGCATGGGATTAAATACAGAGTAAAGCTCCCTCTACACTGTCTCCATCAAACACTCCCAAGACAGGAACAGCACGAGGTTAGATACAGAGTAAAGCTCCCTCTACACTGTCCCCATCAAACACTCCCAGGACAGGTACAGCACGGGGATAGATACAGAGTAAAGTTCCTTGTACACTTTTGCAGTAGTGCAGCATTGGTTAGAACATAAGAACATAAGAAATAGGAGCAGGAGTAGGCCATCTAGCCCCTCGAGCCTGCCCCGCCATTCAATAAGATCATGGCTGATCTGACGTGGATCAGTACCACTTACCCGCCTGATCCCCATAACCCTTAATTCCCTTACCGATCAGGAATCCATCCATCCGCGCTTTAAACATATTCAGCGAGGTAGCCTCCACCACCTCAGTGGGCAGAGAATTCCAGAGATTCACCACCCGCTGGGAGAAGAAGTTCCTCCTCAACTCTGTCTTAAACCGACCCCCCTTTATTTTGAGGCTGTGTCCTCTAGTTTTAACTTCCTTACTAAGTGGAAAGAATCTCTCCGCCTCCACCCTATCCAGCCCCCGCATTATCTTATAAGTCTCCATAAGATCCCCCCTCATCCTTCTAAACTCCAACGAGTACAAACCCAATCTCCTCAGCCTCTCCTCATAATCCAAACCCCTCATCTCCGGTATCAACCTGGTGAACCTTCTCTGCACTCCCTCCAATGCCAATATATCCTTCCTCATATAAGGGGACCAATACTGCACACAGTATTCCAGCTGCGGCCTCACCAATGCCCTGTACAGGTGCATCAAGACATCCCTGCTTTTATATTCTATCCCCCTCGCGATATAGGCCAACATCCCATTTGCCTTCTTGATCACCTGTTGTACCTGCAGACTGGGCTTTTGCGTCTCATGCACAAGGACCCCCAGGTCCCTTTGCACGGTAGCATGTTTTCATTTGTTTCCATTGAGATAGTAATCCCATTTGTTATTATTTCCTCCAAAGTGTATAACCTCACATTTATCAACGTTATACTCCATTTGCCATATCCTCGCCCACTCACTCAGCCTGTCCAAATCTCTCTGCAGATCATCTCCGTCCTCCACACGATTCACTTTTCCACTTATCTTTGTGTCATCTGCAAACTTCGTTACCCTACACTCTGTCCCCTCCTCCAGATCATCTATATAAATGGTAAATAGTTGCGGCCCGAGTACCGATCCCTGCGGCACGCCACTAGTTACCTTCCTCCAACCGGAAAAACACCCATTTATTCTGACTCTTTGCTTCCTGTCGGATAGCCAGTCCCCAATCCACTTTAACACACTACCCCCAACTCCGTGTGCCCTAATCTTCTTCAGCAGCCTTTTATGGGGCACCTTATCAAACGCCTTTTGGAAATCCAAAAACACCGCATCCACCGGTTCTCCTCCATCAACCGCCCTAGTCACATCTACAAGGATGTTGCCTGGATTGGGGGGCATGCCTTATGAGGATAGGTTGAGGGAGCTTGGTCTCTTCTCCCTGGAGAGACGAAGGATGAGAGGTGACCTGATAGAGGTTTACAAGATGTTGAGAGGTCTGGATAGGGTAGACTCTCAGAGGCTATTTCCAAGGGCTGAAATGGTTGCTACGAGATGACACAGGTTTAAGGTGCTGGGGGGTAGGTACAGAGGAGATGTCAGGGGTAAGTTTTTCACTCAGAGGGTGGTGGGTGAGTGGAATCGGCTGACGTCGGTGGTGGTGGAGGCAAACTCATTGGGGTCTTTTAAGAGACTTCTGGATGAGTACATGGGATTTAATGGGATTGAGGGCTATAGATAGGCCTAGAGGTAGGGATATGATCGGCGCAACTTGTGGGCCGAAGGGCCTGTTTGTGCTGTGGCTTTCTATGTTCTATGTTCATAAAAATCCAACATGTTCGTCAAGCACGACTTTCCCCTCATGAATCCATGCTGCATCTGATTGATCGAACCATTTCTATCCAGATGCCCTGCTATCTCCTCTTTAATAATGGATTCCAGCATTTTCCCTACTACAGACGTTAAGCTGACCGGCCTATAGTTACCCGCCTTTTGTCTCCTTCCTTTTTTAAACAGCGGCGTAACATTAGCCGTTTTCCAATCAACCGGCACTACCCCAGAATGCAACGAGTTTTGATAAATAATCACTAACGCATCCACTATTACCTCTGACATTTCTTTCAATACCCTGGGATGCATTCCATCCGGACCCGGGGACTTGTCCACCTTCAGTCCCATTAGTCTACCCAGCACTGCCTCTCTGGTAACATTAATTGTATTAAGTATTTCTCCTGCTGCCAACCCTCTATCGTTAATATTTAGATACAGAATAGAGCTCCCATTTATAGGGTGGACTTTCCTCCTCACTGTGCTTGAAAAACTGATGATTCTTAGGCACATTGAACAAGTAAACGGGAGGATCCTTTATGCCAGGATCATTGTCCTCATTCTCCCACAAACATTGATGAGTTCATGCTGCCTTTCAGGTTCTCTCCTGACTGCTGCTCAGTGATACCCCCGAGAAAGTTCATAAACACGGGGTGAGACACGAGTAGCTCCTCTGTGATGCTTGCTGTAGTTGCTACTGACATTTGTTGTTGAGGCTTACACATGCATACAGTTATTTGGGTGAGGCACAGTAAGTGACCAGTGTCCATGAAACTGCCCTGCAGCACAAGCTAATGTACTCAGATAAGAAGCAGAGCAGGCCTGAGGGGCCGATAGGCTCACTCCTCCTAATTCGTATCTATATGGAAAGATAATTCTGACAGAAATGTTTCACTTTGTCAACCCATTCCTGAAATATCTGTTCTTACCTCCATCCACAGTGAAGTTGTGAGTCTTGCTGCCATGCTTATTGGTACCATTACATGTCACTTTCAGCATCTCCACAGTGAGCGGTAGAATCAATTCACTGACAACGATATAATTATTCTGCTGATGGGTTCTTACAGCCTGTGCAAAGATTTTTTAAAAATCATAAAGCATCTGGCAGAATAGAAAGCAATTTAGTGGACATTATTTGAAGATTTCCCCTCAAATTTCCGAATAAGGGAATTACATTGTCAAACCCTTCTTAAAAGTGACAGTCTCACCATATGAACATATGAATTAGGAGTACAAGTAGGCCATTCAGTCTCTTGAACCTGCTCCATCATTCAATAAGATCGTGGCTGATCTAATTTTAACCTCAACTTCAGATTCCTACTAACTCCTGATAATCTTTCATCCCCCTTACTTATCAAGAATCTATTTATTTCTGCCTGAAACTGATTCAAAGACTGCCTGCAGGAGAGAATTCCAAAGTCTCTCAATCCTGAGGAAAAAAAAATCCTCATCTCTGTGTTAAATGAGTTTCAACAGCAACTCCCAGTTCTACATTTTCCCATAAGAGGAAACATCCTCTCCACACCAGCACGTGGGCATCTGGTTCAGAAGAAATAGAAGGAAACAGATATCTGCACAATACATGGATTGGAAAGTAGTAATTGTAACCTTGTTAATCAAGAAAAGGAGAAAATAGGAAACTATCAAAAAGTTAGCCTGACACCAATAGCACAAGGAAAATGCAGATTGTGGAAATTAAACTCAATAGATTCATACAGAACAAAAACAGGCCCTTCAGCCCATCATGTCTATGCCGACCATCAAATGCCAATCTATACTAATCCCATTTACGAGCATTTGGCTGAGGCCAAAGGAGGCCATTGCCCGTCCCTTCGGAACATCTGGAATTAAAGGTCTAATGATGACCATGAAACCATTGTCATAAAAACCCATCTGGTTCACGAATGTACTTTCGGGAAGGAAACTTGCCGTCCTGACCTGGTCTGGCCTACGTGGGTTCCAGACCCATAGCAACATGTTGACTCTTATACACCTCTGAAATGGCTGGGAAAGCCACTCAGTTGTATTGAACTATGAAGAAAACAAAGGAATGAAACCGGATGGACTACCTAGGCATCGGAAAATTCAATGGCAAATTCAGCCCTGTTCACCCTGAAAAGTCCTCCTAACTAAATTCGGGGGTGTGTGTCAAAATTGGGAGAGCTGTCTCCCCGACTAGTCAAGCAACAGCCTGACAGAGTCATTCTCACGGGATCATGCCTTACAGATAACACCCCTGACCACCATCACAATTCAAAGAACAAAGAACAGTACAGCACAGGAAACAGGCCCTTCGGCCCTCCAAGCCTGTGCCGCTCCTTGGTCCAACTAGACCAATCGTTTGTATCCCTCCATTCCCAGGCTGCTCATGTGACTATCCAGGTAAGTCTTAAACGATGTCAGCGTGCCTGCCTCCACCACCCTACTTGGCAGCGCATTCCAGGCCCCCACCACCCCCTGTGTAAAAAACGTCCCTCTGATGTCTGAGTTATACTTCGCCCCTCTCAGCTTGAGCCCGTGACCCCTCGTGATCGTCACCTCCGACCTGGGAAAAAGCTTCCCACTGTTCACCCTATCTATACCCTTCATAATCTTGTATACCTCTATTAGATCTCCCCTCATTCTCCGTCTTTCCAAGGAGAACAACCCCAGTCTACCCAATCTCTCCTCATAGCTAAGACCCTCCATACCAGGCAACATCCTGGTAAACCTTCTCTGCACTCTCTCCAATGCCTCCACGTCCTTCTGGTAGTGTGGCGACCAGAACTGGACGCAGTACTCCAAATGTGGCCTCACCAGCGTTCTATACAGCTGCATCATCAGACTCCAGCTTTTATACTCTATACCCCGTCCTAAAAAGGCAAGCATACCATATGCCTTCTTCACCACCTTCTCCACCTGTGTTGCCACCTTCAAGGATTTGTGGACTTGCACACCTAGGTCCCTCTGTGTTTCTATACTCCTGATGACTCTGCCATTTATTGTATAACTCCTCCCTACATTATTTCTCCCAAAATGCATCACTTCGCATTTATCCGGATTAAACTCCATCTGCCACCTCTCCGCCCAATTTTCCAGCCTATCTATATCCTGCTGTATTGCCCGACAATGCTCTTCGCTATCCGCAATTCCAGCCATCTTTGTGTCATCCGCAAACTTGCTGATTACACCAGTTACACCTTCTTCCAAATCATTTATATTCCTGGGTATGTCCTGTGTCACCAGCAAGACAGACTCAGCAGCGGCGGCACATAGTGGTATACCGACAGGAGGGAGTTTCCCAGGAATCCTCAACATCAACTTTGGACCCCATGAAGTCTCATGGCACCAGGTCAAACATGGGCAAGCAAACCTCCTGCTGATTACCACATACCATCCCCCCTCAGCTGAATGAATAAGTTCTCCTCCATGTTGAAAACCACTTGGAGGAAGCACTGAGGGTGGCAAGTGCAGAATATACTCTGGGTGGGGGACTTCAACATCCATCACCAAGAGTGGCTCAGTAGTACCACCACGGACCAAGCTGGCCGGGTCCCAGAGGACATTGCTGCTAGACTGTATCTATGGTAGGTGTTGAGGGAACCAACAAGAGGGAAAATATACTTGACCTCATCCTCACCAAGCTGCCTGCCACAGATACATCTGTCCATGACAGTATCCGTGGGAGTGACCACCACTTATATCTTGTGGAGACAGTTCCATCTTCACATTGAGGATACGCTCCATCATGTTGTGTGGCAATATTACCGTGCCAAATGGGATAAACTTCAAATAAATCTAACAACTCAAGGCTGGGCATCCATGAGGCGCTGCAGGCCATCAGGAGCAGCAGAATTGTACTCAGCCACAATCTGTAACCTCATGGCCAGGCATACCCCCACTCCACCATTACCACCCAGCCAGGGGATCAACCCTGGTTCAGTGAAGAGTGCAGAAAGGCATGTCAGGAGCAACACCAGGCATCCCTAAAAATGAGATGTCAACCTGGTGAAGCCACACAGGACTACTAGAGTGCCAAACAGCAAAAGCAGCACAGCTAAACAATCCCACAACCAATGGATCGAATCCAAACTCTGCAGTTTAAACTATCCAAACTCTGTTTTCTATCAGTCAGTCGATCCTCAATCCAAGCCACTACTCTACCTCCAACCCCTTTGGATCTAACCTTCTGGATCAGTCTCTTGTGTGGCACGTTATTAAATGCCTTGTCATACTTGATGTATATAAGAGAGTTCACTAAATTGAATTTGGGATGAGAGAGCTTTCCTGTAAGGAATTCTACTCCAATGGAGTAGAATGGCTATATATTTTCTGAAGCTTAGAAAATTGAAAGGTGGAAAATTCTTAAATGACATGACAAAATTAGTAACGACATGCTGTTTCTCTTAAGAACAAAGACAAAGAACAAAGAAAACTACAGCACAAGAACAGGCCCTTCGGCCTTCCAAGCCTGCACCGATCATGCTGCCCGACTGAACTAAAACCCCCTACCCTTCCAGGCACCATATCCCTCTATTCTATCCTATTCATGTATTTGTCCAGATGCCCCTTCAAAGCACTATCATATCTGCTTCCACTACCTCTCCCGGCAACGAGTTCCAGGCACCCATCACCCTCTGTGTAAAAAACCTGTCTCGTATATCTTTAAACCTTGCCCCTCGCACCTTAAACCTGTGCTCACTAGTAATTGACTCTTCCACTCTGTCCATGCCCCTCATAATCTTGAAGACTTCTATCAGGTTGCCCCTCAACCTCTGTCATTCCAGTGAGAACAAACCAAGTTTCACCAACCTCTCCTCATAGCTAATGCTTTCCATACCAGGCAACATCCTGGTAAATCTTTTCTGTACCCTCTCCAAAGCCTCCACATCCTTCTGGTAGTGTGGCAACCAGAATTGAACACTATATTCCAAGTGGGGCCTAATTAAGCTTCTATAAAGCTGCAACATGACTTGCCAATTTTTAAACTCAATGCCCCGGCCGATGAAGGCAAGCATGCCGTTTGCCTTCTTGACTACCTTCTCCACCTGCGTTGCCACTTTCAGTGACCTGTGTACCTGTACACCCAGATCCCTCTGTTACCAATACTCTTAAGGGTTCTGCCATTTACTATATATTCCTACCTGTATTAGACCTTCCAAAATATATTACCTCACATTTGTTCGGATTAAACTCCATCCGCTATCTCTCCACCCAAGCCTCCAACCGGTCTATATCCTGCTGTATCCTCTGATAGTCCTCATCGCTATCCGCAAATCCATCAACCTTTGTGTCATCCGCAAATGTACTAATCAAACCAGTTACATTTTCCTTCAAACCTTTTATATGTATTACAAACAGCATTGATCCCTGAGGAATGCCACTTGTCACAGCCCTCCATTCAGAAATGCACCCTTCCACTGCTATCCTCTGTCTTCTATAACCGAGCCAGTTCTGTATCCACCTTGCCAGCTCACCTCTGACCCTATGCGATTTCACCTTCTGCACTAGTCTGCCATGAGAGACCTTGTCAAAGGCCTTACTGAAGTCCATGTAGACAACATCCACTGCCCTCCCCTCATCAATCATCTTCGTCACTTCCTCGAAAAACTCGATCAAGTTAGTGAGACATGAACTCCCTTCACAAAACCATGTTGCCTCTCGCTAATAATCCACTTATTTCCAAGTGGGAGTAAATCCTGTCTCAAAGAATCCTCTCCAATAATTTCCCTACCACTGTCGTAAGGTTCACCGGCCTGTAATTACCTGGATTATTCTTGCTACCTTCTTAAACAAAGGAACAACATTGGCTGTTCTCCAATGCTCTGGGACCTCCCCTGTAGTTTGCAGTGTCGATAGGTACCTCCCTTGTAGCCAGTGAGGATACAAAGATTTCTCTCAAAGCCCCAGCAATTGCTTCCCTTGCCTCTCTCAGTATTTTGGGGTATATCCCATCAGGCCCTGGGGACTTGTCTACCTTAATGTTTCTCAAGAACCCCAATACCTCCTCCTTTTTGATCTCAACATGACTCAAATTATCTACACACCCTTTCCCAGATTCATCATCCACGAAGTCCTTCTCTTTGGTGACTACTGACGCAAGGTACTCATTTAATACCTCGCTCTTAACTCAAGAACCTTAACTAAGGTGGAGTCAATTACTAGGGGGCATAGGTTTAAGTTGCGAGGGGCAAGGTTTAAAGGAGATGTACGAGACAGGTTTTTTATACAGAGGGTGGTGAATGCCTGGAACTTGCTGCCGGGGGAGGTAGTGGAAGCAGATACGATAGTGACATTTAAGGTGTGTCTTGACAAATACATGAATAGCTTGGGAATAGAGGGATATGGTCCCCGGAAGGGTAGGGGGTTTTAGTTCAGTTGGGCAGCATGGTCGGTGCAGGCTTGGAGGGCCAAAGGGCCTGTTCCTGTGCTGTAATTTTCTTTGTTCTTTGTAAGGGACTTGGTGACAGGGTAAGCCATTTCATAAAGATCGATAGAAATGTCTTCACTTAGAAAGTTGTAAATCTTGGGAATTCACTACCACAGAGGTCTATGGATGCGCATCCCCTCAGGGAATTAAGAGATTTTGGGATATGCCAGAAAAGTGGAGTTAAAGTGTAGGTCCAACCATGATTCGATTAAATGGCGGAACAGACTCCTGTGATTGTATGTCCTACTTTTCCTAATTTATCATCTTGTACGTGAAAGAGAGAAATAAATAGAGAAACAAATGCCAAGCTCAGCTAAACAGACAAAAACGGAAGGAGAGAACAGAAATCAGAAAACAGGAGAAAGAGATTATTGTAATTTGGGATTTTAACATGAAAGCAAATTCCCACAGGCAAGTCCATATCTCCTATAAACTGAAGCAAAGTCTTACAGGATAGTCTGGTCTGAGGAAACAATCCAGGAAAGAGAGGAAAGAAACTGAACAGCAAAACAAAAAGGGAGCAGAAACAATAAAAGATGTCAAAGATAGAAAACTGAGAAAGTCATCAAAAAAATGAATAAGTGGAAAAGAATTGCAGCAATAAAATGCCTTGGACCCCAACGTCGATTCCTATCACAACTGACATTTTTTAGGCTCCCCAGCTGCCTTCATAATAGAATATTGAACTGTGATGGAACCAGATTTGCTGGTGGCCTAAGTGAGGGCCCTGGCATAGAACCACCAAGTGGACCCTACATCTGTCAATAGCAAATAGAGAACCAGGTAAAAAGGAGGCAGCGATGATGGAAATTCCTGGTGTGACAATTGCTTTCGGCGACCCAGTGTCCCAGAATAATCATTTTACATCATATACCGTGATTGCTTTTGTCCAAGTCGTGGAATTCATTACCACAGAAAGTAGTTGATGCCAAAATATTGAATGTATTCAAGAGGCGGCTGGATACAGCACTTGGGGCGAATGGGATCAAAGGTATGGGGAAAAAGCAGGATTAGGCTATTGAGTTAGATGATCAGCCATGATCGTAATGAATGGCGGAGCAGGCTCGAAGGGCCGAATGGCCTCCTCCTATCTTCTATGTTTCTATGTGTACTGTCTGTTTCTGAAGTGCAGCAATATTCAAACTAGGAGGCTTGTTTGGTCTCTGTCATTCATATTTTAACATGTTGATATTTCTTCCCAATCACTTCTGTCCTCCATGCTATTCTCATCACATGATGCCACATAGGATAATGTAAAACAAGCTATTTACATACCGGCACCTTCTTTCCACCACTACATGTAACCTTCGGTGCTGGATTGCCTTTGAATATGCAAGTCAGGTTAACATAAGGTCCATTTTTGTAGAATGTCCTCTCCGTGCAATTTACTTCAGGTGATCCTGCAGGAGGAAAAACGCAAGCTCAATTCCCGGGGTGCTACATGCATACAAATAACTTTATTCCACAAAGTCTAAAGATCTAAAGATCGCAGTCCAAAGATGTGCAGATTAGGTGCATTGGCCATGCTAAATTGCTCCTTAGTGTCCTGGGATGCGTAGGTTAGAGGGATTAGTGGGGTAAATATGTGGGGTTACGGGGATAGGTGGGATTGTTATCGGTGCAGAATTGATGAGCCGAATGGCCTCCTTCTGCACTGTTGGGATTCTATGAAGTATTTATTTTCTGAGGGTACTGTCCATTGTTGGAATACGTTTTCTTAGTTCGAGTTGCTCTCCAGTACTTTAGCACCTTGACCATTCAGTATTATATAGGTCTATACTGCTAGCAGGCAGTTGGACTAAAGTCATCACAAGCAAATCTGGTCTGGTCCTAGTTGCCTCAATTCACACATCTCTAGCAAGATAGCAAATGTAATTTCTTTATTCAAAAAGGGGGGGGTGACAGAAAGCAGGAAACTACAGGCCAGTCAGCTTAACGTCTATTATAAAAGAAAGTTTAGGAAGCCATTATTAAATAGCAAGGTAGTTGGAAGAACCGAGGCAATCAGGCAGAGTCAACATGGTTTTGTGTTAAGGGAAATCACCTGTAACCAATTTATTGAAGTTCTTTGAAGGGTGGCACAGTGGTTAGCACTGTTGCCTCACAGCGCCAGGGACCCCGGGTTCAATTCCAGTCTTGGGTAAATGTCTGTGTGGAGTTTATATGTTTTCTCCATGTGTGTATGGGTTTCCCCTGGGTGCGCCAGTTTCCTCCCACAGTCCAAAGATGTGCAGGTTAGGTGGATTGGCCATACCAAATTGCCTCTTAGTGTTCAAAGATGTGTTGGTTAGGTCGATGCAGGCTTGATGGGCTGAATGGCTTTCTGCATTGGGATTCAATGGAGTTCTATAGTCACATGTGCTGTGGATAAAGGGGAACTGGTGGATCTACTGTACTTAGATTTCCAGAAGGCATTTCATAAAGGAGCCACATCAAAGGTTATTGCAGAAAATAACAGCTCATGGTGTAGAGGGTAATGGACTGAGGATTGCCTCACTAATAGAAAACAGAGTTGGCTTAAATAGGTCTTTTTCTAGTTGTCAGGATGTGACGAGTGGTGTGCCACAGGGATCAGTGCTGGGGCCTTCAGCCTTTTACAATTTATATAAATGATTTGGATGAACCATAGAAGAATCATAGAATCCCTACAGTGCAGAAGGAGGTCATTCGGCCCATTGAGCCTGCACCGACAACAATCCCATCTAGACCCTATCCCCATAACCCCAGGTATTTACCCTCCTAATTTTCATAACCTACACATCTTGGGACACTAAGAGGCAATTTAGCATGGCCAATCAACCAAACCTGCACATCTTTGAACTGTGGGAGGAAACCAGAGCACCCGGAGGAAACCCATGCAGACACAGGGAGAATGTGCAAACTCCACACAGACAGTCATCTAAGGCTTGAATTGAACCTGGGCCCTGGTTCTGTGAGGCAACAGTGCTAACCACTGTCCAACCCAATGTGATATCCTTCTTCAAAGAAGGGAGAGAGGCAAAAAGTAGGAAACTATAAGCCGGTTAGCTTGACCTCTGTGGTGGGGAAGCTGCTGGAATCATTGAGGAGGAGATGAATGAGCATTTGGAAAGACAAAGCTCAATCCACTATTGTCAGCATGGTTTTTTGAAGGATAAGTTATACTTGACAAACTTACTCGAGTTCTTTGAAGACATAACCAGCAAAGTGGTAGTGGGGAACCTGAGGATGTGGTGCATCTGGTCTTCCAGAAGGCGTTTGACAAGGTGCTGCATCAAAGACTGATCCAGAAGGTGAGATCGCAGAGGACTAGAGGTAGAGTACTGGATTGGATTGGCTAACTGACAGAAAGCAGAGGGTCGGGGCAAATGGGTCCTTCTCTGGTTGGCGAAGCGTAACTAATGGGATGCCGCAGGGGTCAGTCTCGGATCTCAACTGTTTACAATCTATATAAATGACCTGGAGGCAGGGACATAGTGCAACATGGCAAAATTTGCAGATGATACTAAAATTGGTGGGAAAGCAGGCAGTGATTTTATAGATGGATACAGTGGTTTTAGCTGGGGGAAGGGTAATTATGAGGCTATTAGGAGAGAATTAGGAAACATAGGTTGGACTAGGAGTTTACAGGGACTGGGAACGTCCGACATGTGGAGTTTTTTCAAGGAGCAGCTACTGCGAGTCTGTGATAGGTATGTCCCTGTCAGGCAAGGAGGAATTGGTAGGGCTAGGGAACCGTGGTGCACCAAAAAAGTTTCTTTGTTGGTTAAAAAGAAAAAGGAGGCTTATGTTCGGATGAGACGTGAGCACTCGGGTAGTGCACTAGAAAGCTTTAGATTGGCTAAGAGGGAGTTGAAGAGCGAGCTTAGAAGGGCTAAAAGGGGACATGAGAAGACTTTGGCGGATAGGGTTAAAGAGAATCCTAAGGCGTTCTATAGGTATGTCAAGAACAGAAGGTTGGTTAGGGCAAGTTTAGGGCCAGTTATAGATGGCAGAGGGAAGTTATGTGTGGAACCGGAGGAGATTGGTGAAGCATTGAACCAATATTTCTCTTCGGTGTTCACGCAAGGGGACATGAATATAGCTGAGGAGGACACTGGGTTGCAGGGGAGTAGAATAGACAGTATTACAGTTGATAAGGAGGATGTGCAGGATATTCTGGAGGGTCTGAAAATAGATAAATCCCCTGGTCCGGATGGGATTTATCCAAGGATTCTCTGGGAGGCAAGAGAAGTGATTGCAGAGCCTCTGGCTCTGATCTTCAGGTCGTCGTTGGCCTCTGGTATAGTACCAGAAGATTGGAGGTTAGCGAATGTTGTCCCATTGTTTAAGAAGGGGAACAGAGACTTCCCCGGGAATTATAGACCGGTGAGTCTCACTTCTGTTGTCGGCAAGATGTTGGAAAAAATTATAAGGGATAGGATTTATAGTTATTTGGAGAGTAATGAATTGATAGGTGATAGTCAGCATGGTTTTGTGGCAGGTAGGTCGTGCCTTACTAACCTTATTGAGTTTTTTGAGAAAGTGACCAAGGAGGTGGATGGGGGCAAGGCAGTGGACGTGGTATATATGGATTTTAGTAAGGCGTTTGATAAGGTTCACCATGGTAGGCTTCTGCAGAAAATGCAGATGTATGGGATTGGGGGTGATCTAGGAAATTGGATCAGGAATTGGCTAGCGGATAGGAAACAGAGGGTGGTGGTTGATAGTAAATATTCATCATGGAGTGCGGTTACAAGTGGTGTACCTCAGGGATCTGTTTTGGGGCCACTGCTGTTTGTAATATTTATTAATGATCTGGATGAGGGTATAGTTGGGTGGATTAGCAAATTTGCTGATGACACCAAAGTCGGTGGTGTGGTAGACAGTGAGGAAGGGTGTCGTAGTTTGCAGGAAGACTTAGACAGGTTGCAAAGTTGGGCCGAGAGGTGGCGGATGGAGTTTAATGCGGAGAAGTGTGAGGTAATTCACTTTGGTAGGAATAACAGATGTGTTGAGTATAGGGCTAACGGGAGGACTTTGAATAGTGTGGAGGAGCAGAGGGATCTAGGTGTATGTGTGCATAGATCCCTGAAAGTTGGGAATCAAGTAGATAAGGTTGTTAAGAAGGCATATGGTGTCTTGGCGTTTATTGGTAGGGGGATTGAATTTAGGAGTCGTAGCGTTATGTTGCAACTGTACACAACTCTGGTGCGGCCGCACTTGGAGTACTGTGTGCAGTTCTGGTCCCCACATTACAGGAAGGATGTGGAGGCTTTGGAGAGGGTGCAGAGGAGGTTTACCAGGATGTTGCCTGGTATGGAGGGGAGATCCTATGAGGAGAGGCTGAGGGATTTGGGATTGTTTTCGCTGGAAAGGCGGCAGCTAAGAGGGGATCTTATTGAAACATATAAGATGATTAGAGGTTTAGATAGGGTGGATAGTGATAGCCTTTTTCCTCTGATGGAGAAATCCAGCACGAGGGGGCATGGCTTTAAATTGAGGGGGGGTAGTTATAGAACCGATGTCAGGGGTAGGTTCTTTACCCAGAGGGTGGTGAGGGATTGGAATGCCCTGCCAGCATCAGTTGTAAATGCGCCTAGTTTGGGGGCGTTTAAGAGATCCGTAGATAGGTTCATGGACGAAAAGAAATTGGTTTAGGTTGGAGGGTCACAGTTTTTTTTTTAACTGGTCGGTGCAACATCGTGGGCCGAACGGCCTGTTCTGCGCTGTAATGTTCTATGTTCTATAGGTAGACTGGGAGAATGGGCCAAAATCTGGCAGATAAAGCTTAATGGATAAGTGTGAAGTTGTCCATTTTGACAGAAAAAATAGAAAGGCAAATTATTACCTAAATGGAAAGCGGATTCAAAATGCGTCCGGGCAGAGGGATCTGGGTGTCTATGTTCATGAATCGCAGAAAGTCGGTATGCAGGTGCAGCATGTAATAAAAAAGGCAAATGGGATGTTGGCATTTATTGCAAAGGGATTGGAGTATAAGAGTAGAGAAGTGTTAGTGCAATTGTATAGGGTGTTGGTGAGACCACATCTGGAGTATTGTCTCCAGTTTTGGTCTACTCATTTGAGGAAGGATGCAGTGGCATTGGAGACAGCTCGGAGGAGGTTCACCAGATTTGATTCCGGGGATGAAGGGGTTGACGTATGAGGAGAGATTAAACAGTTTGGGCTTGTACTCGCTGGGGTTTAGAAGGACGAGAGGGGATCTGATCAAGGGATATAACATTTTTAAAGGGATTGAAAAAGTAAATGTAGACCAAATGTTTCCTCTTATGGGGAAATCTCAAACAAGAGGTCACAGGTATAGATTGGGAGGCTGCAGATTTAAAAGTGAGATGAGGAGAAACCACTTCTCGCAGAGGGTAGTGAATCTGTGGAACTTGCTGCGGTGGAGTCTGAATTGTTGAATGGTTTCAAGGAGGAGATAGATATATTTTTAATTAAAAAGGGATAAGGGGAATTGGGGAACAGGTAGGGAGATGGATTTGAGACCAGGGAGAGATCAGCCATGATCTGATTGAATGGTGGAGCAGGCGTAAAGGGCTGAATTTGCCTAATGCTGCTTCTAATTCCTATGTTCCTACCCCACCGCAACCCCCCCGCCCGCCCCCCCCCCATGAAATCTCCACCCTCGCCACCACGGAGATGACAAATGATTTCAAAAGGAAATTGATTGTGTATTTGAGGGAAATAAACATTCAGGGCTATGGGGATAGAGCGGAGAAAAGGAACTGACTACAGAGAGCCGGCATGGACTCAATGGGCCAAATGGCATCTTTCTGTGACGTAATGACTCTAAGCAGTTTGGAGTGTTACAATTAGCAGTATAGATATATCAATGTTCCAGTGAGAGGTGTGGGATTTATCAGAATGTTACACTGAACAGTGTGGATATATCTAAAGTACTACTGTGAGGGGTGTGAGGCACATCAGAGTGTTACAGTAAGGGGTGTGGGGGATATCAGTATTACAGTGAGTTTGTGGATTTATATCACGGTGTCAAGGGTGATGTATCAGAGCAAGTTATAATGCATTCACAGCATAGAGGATGTATCGAAGAGTTTACTGCTCATACCTTTGACTAGAACGTTGATGGATTTTTGTCGTTTCAAGCTTGGAATGTTCTGGACTGTAACTTCGCAGGTGTACATTCCAGAATCATCAAATGTGACCACTGGCAGCTGAAGCACATTTTCGGAACTGATTGTCTTCTAAAGGAGCAATCAGGAGATGGTTAATAAACAGAAAGTGTGGGAAATTGCTCAAAGGCATGTATAGGATGTATTGGAGTGTTCCACTAAACATTATGCAAAGAAGAAATTAACCGCAAAGGTTCTTTCAAGAATTATTCTATAGTTTTACACCTACCTTGTGTTTTTTCCAAATCACAGATGTCTGTTGTGATGCCTTCGCACTACAATGTATAGTTTTATCTTTGGCACCCACCGTAAAAGTATACGGTCCTTTCGGTTCCAATGTAATAGAATCTAGATCTGTTGGAAAGCAGCAGAGAGGAAGAGAAACTCAATACTTGTCACCTCGATCAAGCAGCTCTGTGACTCTTAATTTTTATATAAAACAATAATCTGACCCTTCAGCACACGAACCATCTGTGGCATGCCTGATGGCTCACCGAGTGACTATAACTTCCAGTGTGGTATTGAGCAAAATAGGGCAGAAAATGCCAAGTCCAATCCCTGACCTGCAGAAGTTAAATAGTCTCAGCCAGTAAGGGTGCCCATGGGCTGGAAAGGCAAAAAGCAGCCAGGGTCCCTAATCCTGATCTTTTGAGCATGCCTTTATCATGTTGGGTAGCAAAAGCATCAGGGTTGGTCCAATGTCCAAACAGTAAAATAGTTTACTGACACACTATTTGGGGCTATTTCCTTTGACCACCTTGGTATCCAACTTTTGTGTAAACCCTGTATTATGCTCAAGAATCTTGACACCAAGTCACTGAAAAAATCCACTTTGCCCTATTTTGGCAGATAGAAATTCAAGCTAACTTTCTTCCCATGTGAACAATTGATGTAACAACTAATAGAGATCTTAGCTTGGCAAAAAAGCAAGGTCGGCAGCTCATATGGGATTATTAAACCTTTCCACACAAAGTTGATTGGACTCAGAGCTTCTATGTCTAAGTATATCATCTTGGGGTCACCTTAATCCCAACATGATCCTTCTTATCTAATTTCCCACTACTTAATCATTAACAACTGCAAGTGAAAGGTAAAAAGCAGTTCTCACAAGGAACTAAAGTGTAAATGCATTCCCAGCACCCTCCAAACATAGCACAAATCCACCGTTACCCACAAATCATGGTGCTATCATTTTGAAGCATGGAATCCTAGCTGTAATTGTGTCTCTCCACATCCTAAAGTGAATCTGGATGTATTAGTACTCATCCTCATACCCTGCCTCCAGCTAATATCTTTAACAGGTGGCATCCTTAAGCATCAGCTATGGCTCATTGGCTAGTGTTCTTACTTCTTGAGTCTGAAATTGGTGGGTTCAAGTCTCATTCTATGACTTGAGCACAAATTGTAGTCTGATACTCCAATGCAATAGTGAGGGAGTGCTGCACTATCAAAAATGCTGTCTTTTGGAAGTGACGTTAAACAGAGACCCTGTTCTGTCCTCTCAGGTCAATGTCAAAAATCCCATGTTACAACAATGACCACGGGGGGAGTTTTCCCGTCCCACCTGCCACGAGAATTGTAGTGGGCGGGGGGGTGGACCATGCAAAGGTCCATTGACCTTGGACGGGATTTTCCACTTTTGTGGCGAGCATGGCCAGAAAATTTCACCCTGCATTCCAAAAGTAGTAATTAGCGGAAACACATTTTGGGAGTTCTTCAAATAATTGGAAAGTATTGGGTAAGATCATGGAGAGAATTTTCCACCTGTTTTTGGTGAGCGAGAATGACAGAGATTCAGGGAGTTCCAAATAGCTTCTACAGTGTATCGGGTGAAGGGGGGAGGTTCTTTTTTTAAATTTTCATTCTTTTTATGCCAGGGAATCCTTTACAAATGGCGTCCATCTGTTAGGAGCCAAGGTGGAGCAGCTCTACAAGCATGACATTATGGGACCCGCCGCCAGGATTATTTTTTCAGACCGTTTAAATTCGTCAGGAAAAGCCAGTAGTGCATCCGGCGAGCTGCACATCGCTTTTCCTGCTCAAGTTGACACTCTAAAATTCAGCCCAGTGTCTCTCTTTTTTCAGCTATCTGATGGATATTAAACTTCAGCCAGCACAGATCAGGTCTACACATGCGTGTTACCATTAATTTAAATGCAGCAGACTTTCTCATTGATAGCCACCAATTCAGGTCCTCGTGTGCAGGATTTTAGTAAAATGTCTGGCTGACTGCTCTTTCAATGGACTTGATAATGAACTAGTGTAAGGCCAGAACCTTGCTCCCTTCAATTACCTCCCTTTTTTGCCACAGCTTATTGGCCTGGATATTGCACGTAGAGAAGCTCTTCTGTTGCAGATTTGGAGTTCTGGAGCATAAATGATGTGCCCTTTGGTCCTTCATCGCTAAGCTCCAAAGTACAGTCTAAAGTTAGAATTCACCTTATTTAACATTTGGGACAGATGCCCTTTGTGTCTTCTAACCATATCTTTGAGATCATTTGTTGAGCTGTGCTAAGCCATAACGCTGCCTGTGGGGGAACGCATATACCACTGGTAGCCCCATTGTTCAAGATGGTGGGCATGTGTAATGGACTCACCACATCACAAATGTACCTGCATAAATGAGCACTCTAGCCTTTTAGAAGTGACCAAATGTACAATGAAGCTGAACCTCATAACACAATACTATAAACATCACTGATGAAAACACTGAACAGAATGAACAGAACAAAATTGCCTCATATCTTTTCCAGTGTCTCTCCCATCTATTCTTGATTTCTCTTTGAGGCCATTAATTTTAATTTATAAATTAAATTTTACATTTAAAAATGTAAGTGGGTTTTCCCTGAGCATGCCAATGTTCCACAATATTGTACAAACTTTCAATTTTTATTACATTTTCCTCACAAGAATGAAATTCAGCCTGTTCTTTTAATAGGTCTTGGAGACCTTCAGCACATTCACAATACATGCTGTGAGAAGTCTTGAAAGTCAGTGATATCAGCAAAGTATCTTTTTGGTCCCACTTGGGCCCCTATTCTTAGAGATACATGAAGAATAATTACTAATGTGCGCATATTATAGGGAAGCCGGCATCTGTAGCATTGGATCCCAGTTATAAGTTTTTGGAAAAGGATGAAGGGGAAAAGGAAAGAGAAAACAAATACGTACAATTGATTATTATTGTCTTGTTTGCATTAAAATCCTTATGAAGTACATCAAAGTCCAGCACTTTACAGCCATAAACACCACTGTCCATTCTTTGCACTCCACTAAGTTCGAAGGTGTTGCCAGTGCTTTCAAGGATCTCCTCCTCTCCATTCTGTTCATCAAAAAAAAGCACAGTTATTATTATAAAGATATTTCCATTTTCTTAACCTCAAAAATGCCCAGAAAGTCTTGTGTTGGATTACTTTTGCTAAGCAAGTGTTTGATGGATACAGCACTGATGCTGTCAGGAATGTTAACTATACACCTGATTATGCGCTCATTAAATATTGCCAGCCTATTTACTAATATACCTCTCAAGGAAGCCATAGATATTTGCACCATATCACTATATCATGGCAATCTAAACATGCTATAATTTTCTGAACCTGTATTCACTGAATTTATGAACTTAGAACTCCCGTAGTTGATAATAGTGTTACCATGGGATCCCTTAGTCCCCACTCACATGTTTTCCCTTGAATGCCACAAACCTCCTACATCTTGCATATTTCCAATATGTAGATGGTACGCTTGCTATGTCTGAATCTGCAGCTACATGCAAGACTTTTCTTACACATCTTAATCCATGACATTTGCGCTGAAATTCGCCTTTGAAATGGAGTAGTCTAATATGCTCCCATTCCCTGATGTGCAAGTTGAGAAACCTGCTAATATGTTCTCTTCCACTGTCTAAGGTCTACCTTCATTGGTCAATATGGAATTCTTACAGCTCCATGTGCCAGACGATTGGCCTTATTGGCAAATCTGGTATATGAAATGGGGCGCATCAAAGCTATCCTGCAGGATAATGGCTACTTTGATCAGATTACTGTTCACTGTGTATTGTGCATACTCTCAAATGTTTTTAACTTTTTGTTCATGGGATGTGGGTATTTATTGCCCATCCCAAATTGTCCTGGAGAAAGTGGTGGTGAGCATTTAATTGAACTGCTGCAGTTCACGTGGCCTAGGTACACTCACACTGCTGTTAGGGTGGGAGTTTATTCCTTGAATATCCTGGGCCTGATGGATTGTATCCCAGGATATTAAAAGTAGCTACAGAGATAGTGGGTGCACTGGTAGTAATCTTCCGAGAATCCTCAAATTCTGGAAAGGTCCCAGAGGATTGGAAAACTGCCAGTGTAACATCTTTATTTAAAAAAGGAGGAAGACAAAAAAAGAATAACTATAGTCCAGTTAGCTTAACTCCTGCCATTAGGAAAATGTTAGAGTCCATTATAAAGGATGTAATAGCAGAGTATTTAGGAGTGCATAATATAGTCAAGCAGAGTGAGCATGGATTCACGAAGAGGAAATTATGCCTGACAAATTTATTGGAATTCTTTGAGGTGGTAACGAGCAGGATAGATAAGGGGGAACCAGTCGATGTAATATACTTGTATTTCCAAAAAGCATTTGATAAGGTACCGCACAAATGGCTACTTAATAAAATAAGAGCCCATGGTGTGGGGGGTAGTATATTAACATGGATAGTGGATTGGCTGACTGATAAAAGACAGAGTTGGAATAAGAGGTGCAGTTTCAGGTTGACAACATGTAACTAGTGGAGTGTCACAGGGATCCATGCTGGGGTCATAATTATTTACAATATATATATAATTAATGACTTGGACGAAGGAAGTGAATGTACTATTGCCAAGTTTGTGGATGATGCAACAATAGGTGGGAAGGCAAATGAGGATGAGACAAAGAGATATAGACAGGTTATGTGAGTGGGCAAAAATTTGGCTGATGGAATATAATGTAGGAAAATGTGAAGTTATGTACTTTGATAGGAAGGATAAAGGAGATGAGTATTATAAAAGATGTGGAGATACCAGCATTGGACTAGGGTGGGCACAGTAAGAAGCCCCACAACACCAGGTTAAAGTCCAACAGGTTTATTTGGAATCACAAGCTTTCGGAGCACTGCTCCTTCATCAGGTGACTCATCTGATGAAGGAGCAGCGCTCCAAAAACTCATGATTCCAAATAAACCTGTTGGACTTTAACCTGGTGTTGTGAGGCTTCTTACTGAGTATTATAAAAATAAAGAGAAAGACTGAAGAAAGCTGCAGCACAGAGGGATTTGGGGTCCTCGTGCATAAATCACAAAAAGTTAGTAGGCACGTTAAGCAGATAATTGGGAAGGCAAATGAATGTTGGCCTTTATTTCAAAGAGAATGGAATATAAAAATAGGGAAGTCTTGCTGAAACTGTACAAGGTGCTGGTTAGACTACACCTGGAATACTGTGAACAGTTTGGGTTGCCTTTATGAAGGAAAGATGTACTGGCATTAGAGGCAGTCCAGAGAAGTTTGCTAGGTTGATCATGGGTATGGAAGGATTTTCTTTGAGGAGACGTTCAGTAGATTGGACCTGTACTTATTGGAGTGTAGAAGAATAAGAGACGACCTTATTGGGACACACAGGGCAGGATTTTCCAGCCGCATGCACCCAAAGACTGGAAATTCTGCCCGAGATCAATGGACCTTTTCATGATCTGCCGAATTTTCTGTCTGCGGTAGGCAGGATGGGAAAATTCTGCCCATAGGTTTCTCAGGGGGCTTGACACCGGAGATGTTGACAGGATGTTTCCCTTATGGGAGAGTCTAGAACCAGAGAGCATGATCTCATAATAAGGGGTCGCCCATTTAAAACAGAGATGAGGAGGAATTTCTTCTCTTAGAGGGTAATGAATCCAGAGAATTCTTTACCACCGAGAGCTGTGGACACTGGGTCAGTAAGTATGTGCAAGGCTGAGATAGACAGATTTTTAATCAGTAAGGGAGTCACGGTTATGGGGATAAGGCAGGAAAGTGAAGTTGAGGATTATATCAGATCAGTCATGATCTCATTGAATGGTGGAGCAGACTCAATGGGCCAAATGACTCACTTCTGCTCCTACATCTTATTGTCTTATTTCAGGGGACATTTAAGAGTCAACCACATTGCTGTGAGTCTGGAGTCACATATAGGCCAGACCAGGTAAGGATGTCAGATTTCCTTCTTAATGAAGCAGATGTTTCTTCTTAATGACAATCAACCTTGGTTTCATGGTCACTATTACAGTGAACCTTCACTATACCACCTATAATGTAAGTATATCGTTTATTCAATATGGAGACCAAAACTGCACACAGTATTCCAGACATTAATTGTATTCAGGTGGTGAGTAGAATTTGAAGATTCACAAAACAAAGATCTGCAATATACTTTCAGTGTGCACAATATGGCTGGTGAAAACCAGAGTGCCACTACAGCAGGGCCAGCTGCATCACTGTCTAAAAATGAGAAAATTTCACCCACTGTCTCAGTTCCTTTTTAAACCTGTGCTTTAACACACTATTTTAAAACATCACCTTCAAAAATATTTTTTTTTTGTAATCCATTCTATCAGATGATTTAGTTAAACTTTTGGTCTTCTGAAGTTTAGAATCTAAACAGTATACCCCTTTATTAAAGAGGTACAGATGTAATACCGCCAGCAGAGAAGCTCTCACCAGCACTCTGTAGAAGGTGTATTCAACATTTGATGATCCATCGGATCTACACTCCATTGACACATTGTCTGACTCCTTCAAAACACTTGGCTGGAACACAAATTCTACGTTCTCCGTTGGATCTGGTGGAGGAACAAAAAGAAAAAGTCCTGGTAATGCAGGTAGACTTGAAGCACTGATCACTCACGGGATGGTAAAACTACAGATAATCCTAATCATAAAAAAATATTTTCTATGTCTTTACAATAAAAGGCAAAACAAAATGCCAAAAATAGACAGGACTGAGAGGCTAATGAGATTGAGGAACTCAGAATACTGTAATTCATATTGGTAAAGCAAAAGTACTGGAGGAATCAATGGAATGAAAAGCCTGCAAATTTCCTGGACCCAAAAGCTTATTTCCTCAGGTTCTAAAAAGGTGGCTGCAGAGATATTCGATGCATTGTTTATGAACTGCCACCTAGATTCAGCTTCCCAGAGATTTGAAGGCAGCAAAATGTAACCTCACTATATTACTGTTTAAGGAAGGAAGGAGACCCTCGCTGCTTCTTTTCCAGAAGGCCACAGGGGAGGCACCGGCTGCTGCAGTAAAAACAGCTACTGGAGTTCCAGGATCAGGATCACAGATCCAGCCACACCCAAGTACTATTGGTTGTGGAGGTGACATGGTGGCTATACGGTTTTACCTGTCATGCCCGCCGTATGCTAACAGGCCTGCCTAGCTCTGGATAAGTACCAGTGGCAGCAGAATCAGGCCCTTATGTGGTCATTAATTGGTCATTTAAGGGCTTCAACAGGCAGCAGGGTGGGAAGGTTGACCATGGGCCTTCCCACCCAGAATTTAATTCTAGCAGAGGCAGGGTTCTGGTACGTCATCATCCCATCGAATTAGATGTCCTTCTCATCGAATTAGATGTCCTTCCCACCTCCCAAGTTTGTCACCAGGGAGAGCACAAAATTCCTCGCCATAACTGTTCCTTTACCTACAAATGCAACTTGAATGTTTCCAGCATTTTCTGTTATTATTTCAGATTGCTCACATCTGCAGTGTTTTGCTTTTGTATTATCATAAACTATTTACTACCACAAAGGTGGGGGGTGGGGGGGGGTTAATTGTTGAAATCAGCACTTAACAAAATCACATCAGAACCAGAGCACCTGCATCCATGATACCCAGAATAACAGGACGATGCTGTAACTCAGAAATCTTGAGATGGGCAGTTTATAAAATGTTACAATCATTAAATCCTCCAAACCATGGCACAACTTATCACTGGAAAATCTGTCTTATCTCTCTTTTTCAGAAATGGATAAACAACATGCCTTGTGATGAACATAACGAACATGAGGACTGGGAGTAAGAATGGCCACTCAGCCCTTCGAGACTGCTCCGCCATTTAGTAAGATCATAGTTGATCTGATTGTAACTGTCTACCCAAAACCTTTAACCCCTTGTTAATTAAGAATCTATCTAGTTCTGCCTTAAGAATATTCAAAGATTCTGCTTCCACTGCCTTTTGAGGAAGAGTTCCAGAAACACAACCATGAAAGAAAGAAATTCTCCTCATCTCCATATTAAATCAGCAACTCTTTATTTTTAAACAGTGACCCCTAATTTTTGATTCTCCCCCAAGAGGAAATATCCTCTCCACATCCACCCTGTCAAAAGCCCTCAGGGTCTTAAAGGATCCATCAAGTCACCTCACTCTTCTAAACCCCAATGGATACAAACCTAATCTCTCCAACCTTTCCTCATAAGATTGCATGTCCATTCCTGGTATTAATCCAGTAAACCATCTCCCAATTGCTTCTAAAGCATTTACATCTTTTCTTAAATAAGGAGGCCAATACTGTACACAATACACCAGATGTGGTCTCACCATTGCCCTATACAATTAAACCATAAGCCACCCAGTTTTGTAATTAATTCCCCTCACAATAAACATTAACGATCTATTAGCTTTCCTAATTGCTTGCTGTATCTGCATACTAGCCCTTAGTGCTTCATGCACTAGGACACCCAGATCCCTCTGCACCTCAGAGCTCTGCAATCCTGCACCATTTAGATAATCCTTTTTTATTCTTCCTGCCAAAATGGACAATTTCACTTTTGCCCAGATTTTGCCAGTTTTTGCCCACTCATTTCACCTATGTTCCTTTGTTGTCTCCTTATATCCTCTCCACAATTTACTTTCCTGCCTATCTTTGTGTTGTCAGCCAATTTAGCAATCATACCTTCAGTCCCTTCATCCAAATCATTTATGTAAATTATAAAAAGTTGAGGGTCCATCACTGATCCCTGTGGCACACCACTCATCACATCCTACCAACTAGGAAAAGAGCCATTTATGCCAGCTTTGTTTCCACTGGTTAGCCAATCTTCAATACATGCCAATACGTTACCCCCTACAACGCGAATCTTTGATGTGGCACCCTATCAAATGCCTTTTGGAAATCTAAGTATAGTATATCCGCCAGTTCCCCTTTATTCACAGCACATGTGACTCCTTCAAATAACTCAAATAAATTACTTAAACATGATTTCCCTTTCAAAAAACCATGTCAACCATGTCACGGCTGTAGAAAAGATGGACGCCACAGAGGGATTATCTACGGAATCTCTGTGGGTGGAGGTTCGCAACAGGAAGGGGTCAATAACTTTACTGGGTGTTTTCTATAGGCTGCCCAATAGTAGCAGGGATGTGGAGGAGCAGATTGGGAAGCAGATCCTGGAGAGATGTGATAATAACAGAGTGGTCGTGATGGGAGATTTTAATTTCCCAAATATCGATTGGAGTATCCCTAGGGTAAGGGGTTTAGATGGGGAGGAGTTTGTTAGGTGTGTTCAGGAGGGCTTCCTGACACAGTATGTGGATAAGCCTACAAGAGGAGAGGCTGTACTTGATTTGGTATTAGGGAATGAACCTGGGCAGGTGTCAGATCTCTCAGTGGGAGAGCATTTTGGAGATAGTGATCATAACTCTATCTCCTTTACATCAGCATTGGAGAGAGATAGGATCAGTCAAGCTAGGAAAGTGTTTATTTGGAGTAAGGGCAATTATGAGGCTATTAGGCAGGAAATTAGAGGCATAAATTGGAAGGAGGTTTTCTCAGGGAAATGTACAGAAGAAATGTGGCAAATTTTCAAGGAAAATTTGTCTGGAGCTCTGCACAGCAACGTTCCAATGAGACAGGGGAGTTATGGTAGGTTACAGTAACCATGGTGCACGAAAGTTGTAACAAATTTAGTCAAGAAGAAAAGAAAAGCCTACAAAAGATTCAGGGAGCTAGGTAATGTTAGAAATCTAGAAGAGTATACGACTAGTAGGAAGGAACTTAAGAGGGAAATTAGAAGAGCAAGAAGGGGTCATGAGAAGGCCTTGGCAGACAGGATAAAGGAAAATCCCAAGGCATTCTATAAGTATGTTAAGAGCAAGAAGATAAGATGTGAAGGAGTAGGACCTATCAAATATGACAGTGGGAAAATCAGTATAGAACCGGTAGAAATAGCAGAGGTACTCAATGAATACTTTACTTCAGTATTCACAGTGGAAAATGATCTTGGTAGTTGCAGTGCAGACTTGCAGTGGACTGAGAAGATTGAGCATGTGGACATTAGGAAAGAGGATGTGTTGGAGCTTTTGAAAAGCATCAAGTTAGATAAATCGCTGGGACCGGATGGGATGTACCCCAGGTTACTGTGGGAGGCGAGGGAAGAGATTGCTGAGCCTCTGGCGCTGATCTTTGCGTCATCAATGGAGACAGGAGAGGTTCCAGAGGATTGGAGGATTGCGGATGTGGTTCCATTATTCAAGAAAGGGAGAAGAGATAGCCCGGGAAATTATAGACCAGTGAGTCTAACCTCAATTGTTGGTAAGTTGATGGAGAAGATCCTGAGAGGCAGGATTTATGAACATCTGGAGAGGAATAGTATGATCAGAAATAGTCAGCACGGCTTTGTCCAAGGCAGATCATGCCTTACGAGCCTAATTAAATTTTTTGAAGATGTAACTAGACACATAGACGGGGGAAGAGCAGTAGATGTAGTTTATAAGGATATCAGCAAGGTGTTTGATAAGGTGCCCCATGCAAGGCTTATTGAGAAAGTGAAGGGGCATGGGATACAAGGGGACATTGCCTTGTGGATTCAGAACTGGCTTGCCCACAGAAGACAAAGAGTGCTTGTAGATGGGTCTTTTTCAGCATGGAGGTCGGTCACCAGTGGAGTGCCCCAGGGATCTGTTCTGGGACCCTTGCTCTTTGTGATTTTTATAAATGACCTGGATGGGGAAATGGAAGGATGGGTTGGCAAGTTTGCTGATGACACAAAGGTTGGTGGTGTTGTGGATAGTGTAGAGGGATGTCAGCAGTTGCAACGAGACATAGATAAGATGCAAGACTGGGCGGAGAAGTGGCAAATGGATTTCAACCCAGATAAGTGTGTGGTGGTTCATTTTGGCAGGTTGAATAGGATGAAAGAATATAATATTAAGGGTAAGACGCTTGGCAGTGTGGAAGATCAGAAGGATCTTGGGGTCCGGGTTCATAGGATGCTCAAAGCAGCGACGCAGGTAGAGGCTGTGGTTAAGAAGGTGTATGGAATACTGGCCTTCATCAATAGAGGAATTGAGTTTAGAAATCGGGAGATAATGCTGCAGCTGTATAGGACCCTGGTCAGACCCCACCTGGAGTACTGTGCCCAGTTCTGGTCGCCTCATTACAGAAAGGATGTGGAAGCCATAGAAAGGGTGCAGAGGAGATTTACAAGGATGTTGCCTGGATTAGGTGGCATGCCTTATGAGGATAGGTTGAGAGAGCTAGGTCTTTTCTCCTTGGAGAAGCGAAGGATGAGAGGTGACCTGATAGAGGTGAATAAGATGTTGAGAGGTATTGATAGAGTGGATTCTCAGAGGCTTTTACTCAGGGCTGAAATGGTTGCCACAAGAGGTCACAGGTTTAGGGTGCTGGGGAGTAGGTACAGAGGAGATGTTAGGGGTATGTTTTTCACTCAAAGGGTGGTGGGTGCGTGGAATCGGCTGCCGGTAGTGGTGGTGGAGGCGGATTCGATAGGGTCTTTTAAGAGACTTTTGGATAAGTTCATGGAAGTTAGTAAGATAGAGGGTTATAGGTAAGACTAGTAGGTAGGGACATGTTCGGCGCAACTTGTGGGCCGAAGGGCCTGTTTGTGCTGTAGCTTTTCTATGTTCTATGTTCTAACTCTGACTGATTTCCTTGGAATTTTCCAAGTGCCTTGCTACAGCATCTTTAATAATGGCTTCCTAACATGGCTTCCTTTCCCTATAGTAAGATGTTTAACAACACCAGGTTAAAGTCCAACAGGTTTATTTGGTAGCAAAAGCCACACAAGCTTTTGCTACCAAATAAACCTGTTGGACTTTAACCTGGTGTTGTTAAACTTCTTACTGTGTTTACCCCAGTCCAACGCCGGCATCTCCACATCATTCCTTTCCCTATGACAGATGTTCGGCTGACTAGCCTAGAGTTTCCTCCTTTCTGTCTCCCAACCCTTTTGAATAAAGGAGTTACATTTACTATCTTCCAATCTAATGGAACCTTCTCCGAAACAAAGAAACTTTGGGAAATTAAAACCAATGCATCTCACTAGCCACTTATTTCAAACCTTAGGGTGAAATCAAGTCTATCTGGACCAAGGGATTGGTCAGCCCACAGATCCGACTCTTCTTATTGAATTATCTCTGCAAACTCTTATGCCCACCTTTACATTGCAGGCTATCTTTTTCTCCTGTTCTAATTTTTCCCTCCTTATCAATCCTTTTGTCATTCTATGATGTTCTTTATATTTTTTTCAATCTTCTGTCACAATCTGCCACTTGCCTTGGCTTTTTCTTTAAGTTGAACACTGTCTTCAACTTTCATAGTTAACCACAGATGATGGGCCCTTCCCTTGGAATTTTTCTTTCTCATTGGAATGTGTCCATTCTGTATATTCTGAAATATCCCTTGAAATGTTTGCCATTGAACATCTGTTGATCTATCATTGGGGCAGCATGGTGGCACAGTGGTTAGCATTGTTGCCACAGCGCCAGGGGCCCGGGTTCGATTCCTGGCTTGGGCTACTGTCTGTGCGGAGTTTGCACGTTCTCCCCATGTCAACGTGGTTTCCTCCGGGTGCTCTGGTTCCCTCCCATAGTTCAAAAGACAAAGAACAAAGAAAAGTACAGCACAGGAACAGGCTCTTTGGCCCTCCAAGCCAGTGCTGATCATGATGCCCTAACTAAATGGCAAAAAAATATTCTGCCCTTATGGACTTGGTCCATATCCCTCTATTCCCTCCCTATTCATGTACATAAGAACATAAGAACTAGGAGTAGGAGTAGGTCATCTGGCCCCTCGAGCCTGCTCCGCCATTCAATAAGATCATGGCTGATCTTTTTGTGAACTCAGCTCCACTTACCCGCCCGCTCACCATAACCCTTAATTCCTTCCTTGCCTTAAAAACATTTAATGAGGTAGCCTCAACCGCTTCACTGGGCAGGGAATTCCACAGATTCACAACCCTTTGTGTGAAGAAGTTCCTCCTCAACTCAGTCCTAAATCTGCTTCCCCTTATTTTGAGACTATGCCCCTTAGTTCTAGTTTCACCCGCCAGTGGAAACAACTTCCCTGCTTCTATCTTATCTATTCCCTTATACTCATCCTAATGCCTCTTAAATGTTGCTCTTGTGCCTGCTTCCACCACCTCCTCTGGCAGCTTGTTCCAGGCACCCACCATTCTCTGAAAAACTTCCCCCATACATCTCCCTTAAACTTTCCCCTCTCACCTTGAACCTGTGCCCTCTTGTAATTGACACTCCTACCCTGGAAAAAAGCCTCTGACTATCCACCCTGTCTATGTCTCTCATAATTTTGTAGACCTCTATCAGGTCTCTCCTCAGCCTCCATCTTTCCAGTGAAAACAATCCTAGTTTATTCAATCTCTCCTCATAGTCAACACCCTCGAGACTAGGCAACATCCTGGTGAACCTTCTTTGCACTCTTTCCAAAGCTTCCACGTCCTTCTGGTGGTTAGGGTGCATTGGCCATGTTAAATGCTCCCTCAGGCGAACAGGCGCCAGAGTGTGGCAACTAGGGGATTTTCACAGTAACTTCATTGCAGTGTTAATGTAAGCCTACTTGTCACACTAATAATTAAACTTTAAAACTTAAACATTAGGCACATTTGCCAGTTCACTTTAGCTAGCTCCACTTTCATGCTCTCATAGTTAGCCGTATTTAGATTTAAAATAGTCATCTTAGACGCACACTTCTGCCCTCTAGGTCCCCTTACCTACCTCAGTTACAGTCACAACTTCCTGTCTCTGACCACTTTCCAAACCAGAAGATTTTATCCTCAGGGATGTGACTGGCTCCTGAAACTAAGCATCCAGGTAACTCTCACCCTCCCTGATGTGTCACAGTATCTGCAGCTCAATGACTCTGAGCCGAAGCTCTTCAAGCTGCAGATACTTACTGGATAAGACTGGCGTCCAGGAGCTCCCACATACTGCAACCTTGACAGATCACTGTCCTACCATACTTATGAGCTTTAATTAATTATTTAATTATTTTATTCAATTATTTATTTTCTTTGAGATATTCATTAACCTGATCACAAACTCCAACACTATTTTAAAATTTCGGAAGATAGACCTTGACCACTTGCCGGATATTCACCAGGAATTCACCAACATCTCACCTCCTCCCATAGTGGAGCAGAAACCAATTCCTACTGGGTGATAAAGTTACAAAAGCAAAGAAGTACCATCCTCCCCTCTTCTCACCAAACTCCCACACTGCTTGAAGTTGCACTCCATGCTCATCGCACAGAGAATGGCTGAAATTAAGTTCTGAACAAAGCAACTAGCCAAGCCCAGGTACAGAAGACCAGTTCAGGATAGTTTCCCTAAAACCTCTTTCAACCGTTGCCAGTGGAATAGCTTCTGCCCCCCCATGGATGGGTCGTAGAAGTTAAACAATACTTTGCAGTTAAATGTTAAACACAAAGCCAAACAATATTAGATTTTTAGAAGGATATTTAAAATTTCCTTCTTCTCACCAAACTGCCAGACACTGTTCAAAGTCATACTCAGATGGTGTGAAGTTTCAGCAGCACAAGAGCTGTGGGATGTGGGTGACACCTGCAACTCCCTACTATCATGAGCTCCCAAACTCAATCCTTTCTGCCATGGAGAATGAAGGGCAGAGACTTCATAGTGCAGAAAAGGTATCAGTCCACCTGCCATGCAGCATACTGAACCATCAATTTGCTTCCTCTACATATTTTCGCAAATACTATGATAGTTCGATTTTCTGGATAAGCTTTTGGTTAACTTTTTCAGATTTCAGGTTGTACCTGCAACTGTATTTATTGCATGGGAATCGAAGCCTCTGGATCAGATGCATTCAATTCACAGTGGAAGTTGTACTTCTGGAAGTAGTATGAAAGTTTTAGCCTCTCGATCAGGAGACTCATACACGCAATGTAGTCTTGTCAGACAGATCCATGCGATAATGTATTGATTCATCATTTAAATCTGTTCTGTAATGCTGATGAATACTCACAATTTATTGAGACGCTGATCTTCTGAGACTCTTTCATTTTGTCCACTCCTAATGGCATCCTGTAGCTCACCTCACAATAAAACTTAGAATCTTTGTCCTTTTTCTCGGGAGCATAATGAAGCGTACTGACAATGGTATAAAGGCCACTGGGTTCCTGCGTGGCCTGAGAAGTCACGTACATCTCTAAATCAGAAAGAAAGCAGGAGGCTGTAATCAGTTATGTTTTTGTAAGAGGGAGGTCGTGCCTTACAAATTTGGTGGAGTTTTTTGAGGAAGTGACAAAAACGGTTGATGAAGGAAGGGCCCTGGATGTCGTCTATATGGATTTCAGTAAGGCATTTGACAAAGTCCCACATGGCAGGTTGGTTAAGAAGGTTAAGGCTCATGGGATACAAGGAGAAGTGGCTAGATGGGTGGAGAACTGGCTTGGCCATAGGAGACAGAGGGTAGTGGTCGAAGGGTCTTTTTCTGGCTGGAGGCCTGTGACCAGTGGTGTTCCGCAGGGCTCTGTACTGGGACCTCTGCTATTTGTGATATATATAAATGATTTGGAAGAAGGTGTAACTGGTGTAATCAGCAAGTTTGCGGATGACACGAAGATGGCTGGAATTGCGGATAGCGAAGAGCATTGTCGGGCAATACAGCAGGATATAGATAGGCTGGAAAATTGGGCGGAGAGGTGGCAGATGGAATTTAATCCGGATAAATGCGAAGTGATGCATTTTGGAAGAAATAATGTCGGGAGGAGTTATACAATAAATGGCAGAGTCATCAGGAGTATAGAAACACAGAGGGACCTAGGTGTGCAAGTCCACAAATCCTTGAAGGTGGCAACACAGGTGGAGAAGGTGGTGAAGAAGGCATATGGTATGCTTGCCTTTATAGGACGGGGTATAGAGTATAAAAGCTGGAGTCTGATGATGCAGCTGTATAGAACGCTGGTTAGGCTGCATTTGGAGTACTGCGTCCAGTTCTGGTCGCCGCACTACCAGAAGGACGTGGAGGCATTGGAGAGAGTGCAGAGAAGGTTTACCAGGATGTTGCCTGGTATGGAGGGTCTTAGCTATGAGGAGAGATTGGGTAGACTGGGGTTGTTCTCCTTGGAAAGACGGAGAATGAGGGGAGATCTAATAGAGGTATACAAGATTATGAAGGGTATAGATAGGGTGAACAGTGGGAAGCTTTTTCCCAGGTCGGAGGTGACGATCACAAGGGGTCACGGGCTCAAGCTGAGAGGGGCGAAGTATAACTCCGACATCAGAGGGACGTTTTTTACACAGAGGGTGGTGGGGGCCTGGAATGCGCTGCCAAGTAGGGTGGTGGAGGCGGGCACGCTGACATCGTTTAAGACTTACCTGGATAGTCACATGAGCAGCCTGGGAACGGAGGGATACAAACGATTGGTCTAGTTGGACCAAGGAGCGGCACAGGCTTGGAGGGTCGAAGGGCCTGTTTCCTGTGCTGTACTGTTCTTTGTTCTTTTGGGGAGGTGCCCTTTCTAATTTCAATCTCACAGAAATCAGTCATGTGCTTAATACTGGACAAAAGCTGCCTCACTGATTCCAGATCAGCAACTAAAACCTCAGGCTCTTCTACAAAACTACATGACATAATGGAATACGATCTCAGCAGTTATACATGGATTCCAGTGGCCAGGGGACTCTGGTCACCAGCCACATAGGTATCACTCTTGCCTCTGAATCAGAAGACTGTGAAAGTTCCAGAAGCTTGAGCACAAGAAGTGAGTATAACACTCCAGTGGGGTACGAGGGAGTGCTGCATATTTGAAACCATTAAACCAAGGCACTATTTGCTCTCTCAGGTGAGTGGACATAAAAGACCCTTTTGGAGAAAATAAGGATAGTCTGGTACTAAAAGACTAATAAGATCAGGATAGATTAATTTAGAAATGGACATAGTATAGAACAGATATGACATACCTAGAATTACAAAGGTACAGATGCATAGAAAAACATAACCACTGTAGTGATTTTAAATACATATTTTTGAAAGAATTCTGTACATCTTGGCCAAATACAGACTGTCCCAAGGCATGATGGGATGAAAGCTAAGTAAGATTAACCACATTCTTTAAGAACAATACGGCCACAGAGCATAGTTTTTATCAGTATAGTTCCAAGACACTAAATGAATGGGACAATTCATTTAGTGATTATAAGGGATGCTTAGCAGATGATGAGAACGGCAACTCTTGAACTTTATGGAGAGACAGTGAGAAAGTTACCTTTGAACTATATTACTTACGTAATAGAGGTTGCTAAGAGACAAGTGGGTGGGAGCTTCTGTAATTAATTACAGACCAATTAATTCTCATGTCGCCAGAGTAGGATGCAATTTTCCAAGTTAATAATCCATATTAAAATGATTGGTCCATCCCATTAAGATGAACGGAATAGGTGGACAGTTGATTTCTGAATAAGTATAATTAAAGACTGTCTTGATAGAGTAAATTTAGCTGTCTTAAATTATTCTCCCTCCCATAGTGGAAACCAGGCCTGGGTTAATAAAATACATCTTCAACCAGAAACTACTGTGTCCGATGAGTTCTTTGTATTTGCTAAGCTGTATTAATAAAGAGAAATCTCCTGCTTGAAGCCAGCATAATACATAGCTCTCTGAAATACTCCTACAGACACCACGGTTCAAATTCTTTATTCACTTAAGGGATGTGGATGTTGTTGCTTGGGCCAGAATTTATTGCTCACCTTTAATTGTCCTTGAGAAGGTGGTAGTGAGCTGCCGTCTTGAACTGCTGCAGTCCATGTGGTGCAGGTACACACACAGGGCTGGAAGGTTCCAGGATTTTGGCCAGCAATAGTGAAGGAACAATGATATATTTCTAAGTCAGGATGGTGGGTGGCTGGAAGAGGAACTGGTGTTCCCATGCATCTGTTGCCCTTGTTATCTTAGATGGTATTGGTCATGGGTTTGGAAGGTGCTATCTAAGGAGCCTTGGTGTGTTGCTGCAATGCATCTTGTAGATGGTATACACTGGGGTGCCAACCAAGTGGGCTGCTTTGTCCTCTATGCTGTCGAACTTCAAGTGCTGTTGGAGCTCATCCAGGTAATTGAAGAGAATTCCATTACACCCCTGACTTGTGTCTTTTAGATAGTGGACAAGCTTTGTGGAGTCTGGAGGTGAATTACTCTCTGTAGAATTCCTAGCCTCTGACCTGCTCTTGTAGCCACAGTATTTATATGGCAGTCCAGTTCAGTGTTTGGTCAATGGGAACCCCCACGGTGTTGATATTGGGGGATTCAGCGACTGTAGTGTTATTGAATGTCAATGGTCAGAGTAAGGAATTTCTCTCTGGTGCCCTGATTAATATTTATCCCTTAATCAACACAAGTAAAATCAGATTATTTGGACATTACCATGTTGCTGTTTGTGAGATCTTGCTGTCTGCAAGTTGGCTGCCATGTTTCCCACAATACAACAGAGAATACATTTTAAAAGGTATTTAACTGACTGTAAAGCACTTTGGGATATTTTGAGATTGAAGAAGGCATTATGGAAATCCAAGTCTTTTGTTTTTACTGCTGACTGCATTGCAGTTTGTAGAGAGGCTGGAGAAAGAAACCTAATTTGCAGCATCATTGGTCCTACCTGACTGGAAACTCTGATGCTTCATGTGTGGCTTACTCAGCAAGTTAAGGATGGTATTCGATTAAAAGAGGCTTATATTTTTGCAAATAATAGCAGTAAGTCTGGGGATTGGGACATTTTAAGAAATTAGCAAAGGGCAACAAAAGATTTATAAAAAGGGAAAAAATAGAACGAGAAAAAACTGGCCAGGACTGTAGAAAAAACAGATTCTGAGCTTTTACAACTATATAAACAGCAGCGTAGTTAAAACAAACGTCAGTTCCTTAGAGGCAGAGACAAGAGAAATTATCATGGGAATGAGAAAATAGCAGGGAATAAATATTTTGTGTCTATTTTGACAGCAGAAGACACAAATTACATACCAAGAGAAACTCTCAGGACTAACAACAAACAAAACCCAATACAGAAGTTGATGGCCTACATCACAGGTAGTTGCAGTGATAGTGGATATGCCGGCAATGAGGTGTAAAAAATTCATAGATTCTAGAATAGTGCTTGCAGATTGGAAGTTACCAAATATAACAGTTATTCAAGAAAGTGCGGGGGTTGGGGGGGAGGGGGGCGCGGGGTGGGTGGCGAAAGAAAACAGAGAACTACAGGTCAGTTAGCCTGACATCAACCTTTGTGAAATTCTGGAATCTATTATTAAGGAAGTTTTCAGAAAATCATAGACAGATTTTTGCAGAATTTTGCACCCTGTGTTATTCTGCCCTTCACATTCAATCTGGACAAATGCTTTGTCTCTTCACCAAACCATTACCACTCCCTTCATGTTTTGTTCCATGACATCTTTGTCATTTAATATCTCCTGTCCTCTACCCTTTTCCAGCCCTTCCATTTTGTTTCTTTCTCCACAGCTGCGTCTGGTAGCAGCTATGAGGCAATACAAAGACAATATAGCAGATGTTCACAAGATTGGTTTCTGGGATGAGAAGTTTGTTGATTAGAGGCTGAGTAAATTGGGCCTTTATGCTCTAGGGTTTTAAGAGAGAGATGTAGGCCAAGATTCTCCCAAAAGAATTCTAAGTGCCGAAATCACGTAAAAACTGAGAGGAAATCCCACTGGTTTTTTTAAGCAGGATTTTCAAAATGAATCTCCCACACTGTGCATCAGAGTGCCCTAGCGTGAATCACTCCAAAAATCAGGGGCCAGGACCTACTCCCAGTGGAGAGGTCAGCAGCATAGGGCTGAGCGGGCCACTGCACATGTCAGAGTGGAATTCGCTTTTAAAAAAAGATTTCCTTTCTTCATTGCTTCCCTCTTCCTTCACCTGGAATACTGCATTCAGTTTTGATCCCCTTACCTAAAAAAGGGTACAATAACATTGGAGGCAGTCCACTAGAAATTCATCAGGTTAATTCCTGGGTTGAGAGGGTTATCCCATCAAGAGAGACTAAGTATCCTGGGTCTGTTTTCAGAGTTTAGAAGAGTGAGGGGTGACCTAATTCAAACATACAAGATCCTGAGGGGGCTTGACAGGGTAGATGGTGAGATGTTTTCACTAGTGGGAGAGTCTCGAAGAAGGGGACATAGGTCGTTTAAAGTTGAGATACGAAGAAATTTCTTCTCACAGAGGGTAGTGAATCTCTGCAATCCTCTGCCCCAAAGGGTGGTGGAGGCTGGATCATTAGAATATTCAAAGTGTAGGTGGATAAATATTTGATAGATCAAGGAGTACAGGGCTATGGGGAAAGAGCACAGAAAGGACTGAAGCAGGCACAGATCAGCCACGATCATACTGAATGGCAGGGCAGGCTTGAAGGATCTGGTGGCCCACTCCTGCATCTATTTCTAAAGTTTATTTATTAGTCACAAGTAGGCTTACATTCACACTGCAATGAAGTTACTGTGAAAATCCCCTTCTTGTGTTCTCTTTGTACTCTATTTGTCTTCAAAGACGCACCTGGTCCTAACTGATACAGCAGAATGAAAACTGCAAATGTACAGAGTCCCTGTCCCATATTTTCCCCACCCTCTGTAGGCTGGAAATTGAGGGGCTGGTCAAAAAGAAAAGAGAGGCGTATGTTAGGTCCAGGCAGCTAAAAACGGAGGGAGCTCTGGAGGAGTACAAAGAAAGTAGGAAAGAACTCAAACGGGGAATTAGAAGGGCAAAAAGGGGTCACGAAATGTCCTTGGCAGACAGGATTAAGGAGAATCCCAAGGCATTTTATTCATACGTTAGGAACAAAAGGGTTGTCAGGGAAAAAATCGGACCTCTCAGGGACAAAAGTGGGGAATTATGCTTGGAGCCCAAAGAAGTAGGGGAGATCCTAAATGAATACTTTGCGTCGGTATTCACAAAGGAGAGGGATGTGTTGACTGGGAGTGTCTCGGAGGGGAGTGTTGAACCGTTGGAGAAAATCTCCATTACAAGGGAGGAAGTGTTAGGTTTGTTAGAGAATATAAAGACTGACAAATCCCCAGGGCCTGATGGAATCTATCCAAGGCTGCTCAGGGAGACGAGAGATGAAATCGCTGGGCCTCTGACGCAAATCTTTGTCTCGTCACTGGACGCAGGTGAGGTCCCAGAGGATTGGAGGATAGCTAATGTGGTCCCGTTATTTAAGAAGGGTAGGAAGGATAACCCGGGTAATTATAGGCCGGTGAGCTTGACGTCCGTGGTGGGGAAGTTGTTGGAGAAGATTCTTAGAGATAGGATGTATGCGCATTTAGAAAGGAATAAACTCATTAACGATAGTCAGCATGGTTTTGTGAGAGGGAGGTCATGTCTCACTAACCTGGTGGAGTTTTTTGAAGAAGTGACCAGAATGGTTGACGAGGGAAGGGCCGTGGATGTCGTCTATATGGACTTTAGTAAAGCGTTTGACAAAGTCCCTCATGGTAGGCTGGTGAAAAAGGTTGGATCTCACGGGATAAAGGGGGAGGTGGCTAGATGGGTGGAGAACTGGCTAGGTCACAGAAGACAGAGGGTGGTAGTGGAAGGGTCTTTTTCCGGCTGGAGGCCTGTGACTAGTGGTGTTCCGCAGGGCTCTGTATTGGGACCTCTGCTGTTTGTGATTTATATAAACGATCTGGAAGAAGGTGTAACTGGGGTGATCAGTAAGTTTGCGGACGACACAAAATTGGCAGGACTTGCAGATAGTGAGGAGCATTGTCAGAAGCTACAGGAGGATATAGATAGGCTGGAAATTTGGGCAAAGAAATGGCAGATGGAGTTCAATCCTGATAAATGCGAAGTGATGCATTTTGGTAGAAATAATGTAGGGAGGAGCTATACGATAAATGGCAGAACCATAAAGGGTGTAGATATGCAGAGGGACCTGGGTGTGCAAGTCCACAGATCCTTGAAGGTGACGTCACAGGTGGAGAAGGTGGTGAAGAAGGCATATGGCATGCTTGCCTTTATAGGACGGGGCATAGAGTATAAAAGTTGGGGTCTGATGTTGCAGATGTATAGAACATTGGTTCGGCCGCATTTGGAATACTGCGTCCAGTTCTGGTCGCCACACTACCAGAAGGACGTGGAGGCTTTGGAGAGAGTACAGAGGAGGTTTACCAGGATGTTGCCTGGTATGGAGGGGCTTAGTTATGAGGAGAGATTGGGTAAACTGGGGTTGTTCTCCCTGGAAAGACGGAGGATGAGGGGAGACTTAATAGAGGTGTATAAAATTATGAAAGGCATAGATAGGGTGAACGGTGGGAAGCTTTTCCCCAAGTCGGTGGTGACGTTCACGAGGGGTCATAGGTTCAAGGTGAAGGGGGGGAGGTTTAACACAGATATCAGAAGGACATATTTTACACAGAGGGTGGTGGGGGCCTGGAATGCGCTGCCAGGCAAGGTGGTGGAGGCGGACACACTGGGAACGTTTAAGACTTATCTAGATAGCCATATGAACGGAGTGGGAATGGAGGGATACAAAAGAATGGTCTAGTTGGACCAGGGAGCGGCATGGGCTTGGAGGGCCGAAGGGCCTGTTCCTGTGCTGTATTGTTCTTTGTTCTTTGCTTAATTGCCTTGCAAAGGATAGACACAAGTTTCAAGGCAAGTCAAAAGCACCCTGGAACAGCAGTGGCCCAACACAAATGGATTTCCATCATTTTTCTGTGGTTATACAGCGGGGACCTTGAGGAATTTCATCCTCATTACTTTCTTATAGGAATTTCCTTAAAAGGTTATTTTACTTCAGTACCCAAATGATTCTGGAGGATCAAATTCACATTAGACCCTAATCATATTCTTTGTAGCAACCAGTGGCTACAAAACATCCATTCTGACACGTGCATCCGATGTGCATGCAATCAGAAAGTGAGTGATAACTAATGCTGGACTCAGTAATTCATTACAAATTATGTGGAGATAACGTGTTTTCACTGTTCTCAGTGTATGCCAGAGATAGCAGCAATGACTGTGATGGTAACGAAGGTAACATACTGTTGTCCATCTTGGTAGTAGCTTGCAGTGGGGTACGGTCCTTGTACCATGTGATGCTAGGAGCAGGATAGCCATTCCTAGTGCGACAAGTCGCAATCTGAAAAAGATAAAATGCCAAAATACATCAACAATGTCAATATCGAGGACAGTACATCACCAGCGTGCTCAAAAAATACTTTATTAGCTATAAAGTCCTAAAGTTAAAGATGCTAAAGTTGTGAAAGATGCAGTATAAATGTAAGTTTCTTATATCAGTCACAAGCTCTCTGAGACTATGGGAGAGATTTAACTAGTTTTTCCTAGTACAGAAGGAGGCCATTCGGCCCATCAACTCTGCACTAACCACAATTCCAGCCAGGTCCTATTCCCATAACCCCAAACATTTACCCTGCTAATCCCCCTGACACTAGGGTCAGTTTTAGCATGGCCAATCAACCTAACCCACAACCGGAGCACCTGCAGGAAACCCACGCAGACAAGAGGCGAAAGTGCAAACTTCACACAGACAGTGGCCAAGGCCGGAATCAAACCTGGGTCCCTGGTGCTATGAGGCAGCAATGCTAACCACTGTGCCACCATACCACCCAAGGATGATATTCACTGGAGTTTAGAAGAGTGAGAGGGGATCGCATTGAAACTTATAAAATTCTAACAGGGTGAGACAGGATAGATTCAGAAAGAATGTTCCCAATGGCGGGGGCGTCCAGAACTAGGGGTCATAGTTTGAGGATAATGGGTAAATGTTTTAGAACTGAGGTGAGGTGAAATTTCTTCACCCTGAGGGTGGTGAATGTGTGGAATTCACCATCACAGAATGTAGTTGAGGCCAAAATATTATCTGATTTCAAGAAGAAATTAGATATAGTTCTTGGGGCTAAAGGGATCAAGGGAAATGGGGAGAGGGATCAGAATATTGAATTCGATGATCAGCCATGGTCAAAATGAATGGTGGGGGAGGTGCGAAGTGCTGAATGGCCTACTCCTGCTTCTAGTTTCTATGTAGAACTTGCTGTACCCCTAGCTAAGCTGTTCCAGTATAGCTACAACACTGGCAGCTGCAATGTGGAAAATTGCCCAGATATGTCACGTACATAAAAAGCAGGACAAATCCAACCCAGCCAATTATGGGCCTGTCAGTCTACTCTTGATCATCAGTAAAGTGATGGATGGGGTCATCAATGGTGCATTCAAGCAACACTTGCTTAGCAATAATCTGCTCACTGACGCTCAGTTTGGGTTCCGCCAGGTCCATTCATCTCCTGACCTTATCACGGCCTTGGTTCAATCATGACAAAAGATCTGAACTCCAAAGGTGAGATCAAGACTGCATTTGACTGAGTATGGCATCAAGGTGTTCAAACAAAACTGGAGTCAATGGGAATCGGAGAGAAAAACCCTCCACTGGTTGGAGTCATACCTAGCACAAAGGAAATGGTTGTGGTTGTTGGAGGTCAGTCATCTCAGACCCTGGATATTATTGCATGAATTACTCCGGGGGTTGTCTTAGGCTCAATCATCTTCAGCTGCTTCATCAATGACCTTCCTCCTATTATAAAGTCAGAAGAGGGGATGTTCGTTGGTGATTACACAATGTTCAGCATCATTTGCACTGATGTGCTGGGCTCCCCATCATTGAGGATGAGGATAATTTTGCAGCTTCCTCCTCTGGTGAGTTATTTAATTGTCCACCACCATTGGATGTGGCAGGACTGCCGAGCTTGGATCTCATCTATTGATTGTGAGATTACCTAACTCTGTCTATCACTTGCTGCTTTGTTGTTTTGCACACAAGTAGTCCTGTGTTGTAGCTTCACCAGGTTGACACCTCATTTTTAGTTGCCTGGTGATGTTCCTGGCATGCTCTCTTGAACTCTTCATTGAACAATGGTTAATCCATTGGCTTGGTGGCAATAGTAGAGTGAGAATATACCAGGCCATGAGTTTGCAGATTGTAGTTGAGAACAGTTCTGCTGCTGCTGGTGGCCCACAACATCTCATGGATGCCCAGTCTTGAGTTGCTAGACCTGTTGAAAAAGTCTACCCAATTTAGTACAGTTGTAGTGCCACAGAACACAATGGAGGATATCTTCAATGTGAAAACAGGACTTTGTTTCCACAAGGACTGTGCAATGGACACTCCTACCGATACAGTCATTGACAGATGCATCTGCGACAGGCAGGTTGGTAAGGATGAGATCAAATATGTCTTTCTCTTTTGTTGGTTTCCTCAGCACCAGCCACAAACCCAGTCCCCCCACTCAAAATATATTCTTCACCCTTTCCTACCCTCAATGCTTCTTCCAAGTGGTTTTCAACATGGAGGAATAATGATTCATCAGCTTAGGGGGATGGTATGTAGTAATCAGCAGGACATTTCCTTGCCCATGTTTGACCTGGTGCCATGAGACTTCATGCGGTCCAGAGTCAATGTTCAGGACTCCCAAGGCAATTCCCACCCACTACCACTGTGCCACCACCTCTGCTGAGTCTGTCCTACCGGTGGTACAGCACATACCAGGAATGGTGATGGTGGTGTTAGGGACATTATCTGTAAGGTATGATTCTGTGAGTATGACTATGTCAGGCTGTTGCTTGACAAGTCTGTAAGACAGCTCTCCCGATTTTGGCACAAGCCCCCAAATGTTAGGAAGGAACCCCTGCAGGGTTGACAAGGCTGAGCTCCTCATAATTGTTTTCGGTACCCAGGTTGATGTCAGGTGCTCCATCTAGTTTCATTCCATTTTGTGGGGAGCCAGTCATCATTGCTAAGCCAAAAGACCTCACAAGCGAAAGCAATGTCCAGAAATCTCAGTACTGTGTTTCAACTGCAATCACCTGGGACATCCAGATGGATGGAGGATCCCAAGACAATTCATCAGATTGAGGTACCACCCCAGCCATGCTTCTTGGGTGGGATCCTGGATTCTCTTTTTGGAACATGGATGCCTCAGTAAATGGTCACCTCACTAACTTTAAGTTGGACACGGATACCAACGGGAAAGTTATAGTCCTCTCAGAAAAGGAACAATGACTGAGAGACCTCTGGCTACAAATGATAGACACACAACTCTACGAGCCTGGAGGAATCCAATTTCTGGTCACCATAGAATCTCTGCAGAATGAGGCCATAAGGCCCATCAAGTCTCTGATAGTGCATTCCACCCAGACCTACCCATGAACCTATCCCCGTAACACCACACATTTTCCCGCTAACTTACACATCTTTGGACACTAAGGGGCAATTTAAAATGGGCAATCCACCTAACCTACACATCTTTGGACTTTGGGAAGAAACTGGAGCATCTGGAGGAAATCCACAGACATGGGGATAACATGCAAACCACACACAGAGAGGTCATATACATGATTTTAGATCCACTAAGATATGGTGACTTGGAGAGGGTACAGAAAAGATTTACCAGGATGTTGCCTGGTATGGAGGGCATTAGCTATGAGGAGAGGTTAGAGAAACTTGGTTTGTTCTCACTGGAACGATGGAGGTTGAGGGGCAACTTGATAGAACATTATGAGGGGCATGGACAGAATGGATAATCAGAAGCTTTTTCCCAGGGTGGAAGAGTCAATTACTCGGGGGCATGGGTTTAAGGTGCGAGGGGCAGGGTTTAAAGGAGATGTATGAGGCAAGTTTTTTTACACAGAGGGTGGTGAGTGCCTGGAACTCACTGCCGGGGGAGGTAGTGGAAACGGGTACGATAGTGACTTTTAAGAGGCGTCTTTACAAATTCATGAATAGGGTGGGAATAAAGGGATTTGGTCCCCAGAAGGGTAAAGGATTTTAGTTCAGTCGGGCAGCATGGTCGGTGCAGGCTTGGAAGGCCGAAAGGCCTGTTCCTGTGTTGTAGTTTTCTTTGTTCTTCTTTGTTCTGGAAAACAGTACTGCCCACAGTGTGACATAAAGAGACACATGACCTGAGACTAGAGTTAGTTGTGGACTGGATAAGCAGTAGGAGCAAACATGGCGTTAGCTCATAGCTTGGCTTATACCCTGTCTATATGTACATAGTTATGTGTTATGAATACATAGTTAATGTAATCAAATCCATACAAGACTCAAAATCTCTGTGAGGCTCACTGAATGAATATACAATATTCAACAAATTTGAACTGTATTTTTTAAGCTAGTGAAGTTCTGCAATTTCTTTACATGAACTATTCTCCAAGTGTAAAAGTGAGGCAACAGAGTGTCAGCTATTTAGCTTTTCTTACCTGTGATGGTTCCTTCTCCAGTACTGATATGCTTGCTTCATTTGGGAATATCTCAGGTAATTCTGGAGCATCTGCCAAAAAAGAGAGATGGGTAAAGAGAGACAAGAAGGGGCACTTTAAAGGCTATAGAAAATCAGAAGCTCTGCTCTTATCTGTTTCAGCCCAACTCGTGCCTGCAATACAATATGCAGAGGTGAAGTCAATCTATGTCAATTGATTGGTCAAAATAGAACACATTGCAGTCACAAAAAGAACCAGAGATAATATGAGGGAAAAAGGAATGTACACAATGAATTGTTGGGATCCTGCAATGTGCTGCCTGAAAAGGTGATAGAAGTAGATTCAGTAATAACTTTTAAAAGGGAATTCGATAACTAGGTGAAAGGAAAAGAAAATACTGGATTATCAGGATGACGCGGGGGGAATGGGACAAATTGATCGTTTTCAATGAGCAGGCATGGGAAGGATGGACCGAATGGCCTCCATTGTTGAATCAATCTATGATTCTAAAAGATTATTCTACAAAAAAAACCTTACCAAAAACTTTCAACTCTGTTGTGCCTTCATCACTGCCTGCTGGACCAGCACCAACTTGGCACAAAAATGTCTGTTCATCTCCAAGCTCAATAGAGCTAATGGTCAGAGTGTAGTTCTCATCCACCTTGATCCGACCAGTGTAGTCAGTTTCATTGTCGACAATTCTACTTTCTCCATCCTGGAAATATATTCGTTTCCGAAAGTTCTTTTCCTCCTGAAAACAGACAGGAGTTCAAATTTTAAAAAGTTTTAGTAAAATGTAAGTTTCATAGTTACAATTCGCACCTTCTTTAGTTACTTCCTTCGTGCCACACTGTGCTTCAGCTGACATACTACATAGATGACCAACTCCAAAGCATTAAGCAGTGTCAGCTGTCACTGGCATCTAGTAGATGCTGAAGAATAGATAATGAGGACTCCATGCCTTCCCCAATTGCTGTCAGCCACATTTTCTTCTACTCCAGCACTGCACTGTGCACAAATCTATGTGCTAACCATCCATTGAGCATTAGCTCAGGGCTCTAACATGCTATTTTGAGGCCCAATTTGTCAGGATTTGTTACAGGAAGAAGTATGAGGTAATTTTACACGAAACTTTGCTATCAATTCCTCACTGATCAGAAGTTGGGGTGCATCAAATGCAGACAACTTGCAGCAATTTCCCAAAATTTTGCATGCTCACTGGTCTAGCCAGTGACACCCACATCCCAAAAATGAATTCAAAAAATACATTTCTCAAGTCTCTATACTCTAGGTTGCATACTAACAGTTGCACAGGAATGGCCACATTACCATGGCATTATCTGGTCACTTTGTGACAGTCACATTATTGAAGTCATAGAGGTTTTCAGCATGGAAACAGGTCCTTCTTCCCAACTTGTCCATGCTGCCCAGTTTTTACCAATAAGCTAGTCCCAATTGCCCACATTTGGCCCATGTCTCTCTATACCAATCTTACCCATGTAACTGTCTAAATGCTTTTTAAAAGACAAAATTGTACCTGCCTCTACTACTACCTCTGGCAGCTCATTCCAGACACTCACCACCCTCTATGAAAAATTGCCCCTCTGGACCCTTCTGTATCTTTCCCCTCTCACCTTAAACCTATGCCCTCTAGTTTTAGACTCCCCTACCTTTGGGAAACAATGTTGACTATCTACCTCATCTGTACCCCTCATCATTTTATAGACCTCTATAAGATCACTCCTAAGCCTCCTACGCTCCAGGGAAAAAAGTCCCAGTCTATACAACCTCTCCTTATAACTCAAACCATCAAGTCCCGGTAGCATCCTCGTAAATCTTTTCTTAACTCTTTCCAGTTTGATAATATCCTTTCTATAATAAGGTGACCAGAATTGTACACAGTATTACAAGTGTGGCCTTACCAGTGTCTTGTACAACTTCAACAAGACATTCCAACTCCTGTATTCAATGTTCGGGCCAATGAAACCAAGCATGCCGAATGCCTTCTTCACCACCCTGTCCATCTGTTACTCCACTTTTAAAGAGCTAGGAACATATACCCCCTAGATCTCTTTGTTCTATAATTCTCCCCAACACCCTACCAATAATTCAGTAAGTCCTGCCCTGGTTCAATCTACCAAAATGCATCACCTCGCATTTACCTAAATTAAACTCCATCTGCCATTCATCAGCCCATTGGCCCAACTGACCAAGATCCAATTGCAATCCTAGAGAGCCTTCTTCACTGTCCATTATGCCACCAATCTTGGTGTCTTCTGCAAACTTACTAACCACGCCTCCTAAATTCTCATCCAAATCATTAATATAAATGACAAAGAACAGTGGACCCAGCAACGATCCCTGAGGCACACCGCTGGTCACAGGCCTCCAGTTTGAAAACCAACCCTCTACAGCCACCCTCTGTCTTCTGTCATCATGCCAATTTTGTATCCAATTGGCTGCCTCCCTCTGGATCCCGTAAGATTTAGCCTTATGCAACAACCTACCATGCCGTACCTTGTCAAAGGCCTTGCTAAAGTCCATGTAGACAACATCAACTGCAATGCCCTCATCTACCTTCTCGGTTACCCCTTCAAAAAACTCAATCAAATTCGAGAGACATGATTTTTCACTCACAAAGCCATGCTGACTGTCCCTAATTAGTCCTTGCCTCCCTAAATGCCTATGGATCCTTTCTCTCAGAATACTTTCCAATAACTTACTCACTACAGATGTTAGGCTCACCGGCCTGTAGTTCCTAGGCTTTTCCCTGCAGCCTTTCTAAAACAAAGATGCAACATTTGCCACCCTCCAATCTTCAGCCACCTCACCAGTGGTGTCGGGTCAGTCACACAGTGACAGGGCTACACTATCAAAGAGCCAGTCAATCACACAGCGACAGGGCCACACTTTCAAAGGGTCAATCAGTCATACAATGACAGGACTGCATTATTGAGGAGTCAGTCAATCATTCAGTAATAGGGCTGTACTATTGAGGGTTCTGTTCGGCAATTCTAAAGTGATAGGATGCTCTCATGTGGGATTAATCAGTTATGCATCAATATAATTATACTTACAACAAACCACTGAACGTATTTCACAGAGCTTGGGGTGGATATCTCTGGAACACATGTTATGTCTATGGGTTTTCCGATCTCTGCTTCCACTACAGGTGGTGTAGAAACATGAACAGTGCCATTTATGCCTGTGAGCAAAGAGCAAACAATGATGTTAACTTTAAATGTTTTATCTGCAGCTCTCAATATGCCTCCTGCTTGAAAATAAAGTTTGACAGATCTATGGTGTGTATCAGCAATCGATACAGAGTTAAGTGTGGGTATATCGAGATCGTTCGAGTGAGGGATGTAGGGTATATCTTACAATGAGGATTCGGTTATGTCAGGATGTTACAGTGAAGAAGGCAGGTTATATGTGTGCTACAATGAGCAGTACAGTGTATCAGAATGTTACAACAAGGTTTGTGGAGTATATTAGTGTTACAGTGAGAAGTGTAGCTTATATCAGTGCATTACAGGGAAGGGTACTGGGTGTAGATCAGGGTATTAGAAGCAGTATGGAGTACTTATATCAGTTTTGCAGTGAGGAGTTTGGGGCATATTAGGATTGTAATAGGAGGCAACCCCCTATTTTCTGTGATAAATTGCTGGAACAGAGAAACAAAACTGATGCTCAGGGAATTGAGAAATTTTTGGACAGAATCAAGTCATCTGGAAAAAAAATGATCAGAAAAATCAGACACAGATAGTACCTCTTGGCACCAATGATTTGGGAGTGAAACACATTCTTTCTGACAACTGTACCACACTTGTCCATTTTCAGTGCTTGTGTAATTATACTGGATATTATAAGGAAACAAGTTACTTACTTAAATAGCAACAAAAAACAATCACTGTTGGAATGAAGTGTTTTAGGTTGGCAGCCAGCTTATACGATCTTAAGAAAGGCATCAATTCTGAAGATCTTGAGTTAACCAGTACGAAAGAGCCAAAAGCAACATTCCATACTCACAGCCACCTTCATAATAAACCTCCTCCTCACTCTCATCCCATTATCAATATAAACCATTATATTCACTTGCCAATCTCCACACTCCGTCTTTACAACCCGATTTTATGGATTTCATATTTATCATTCATGGATGGATCTGGCAAAGTTTCTTTTTCATATATTTAAACAACACAATGATATATAAATCATGTTGAAATCAAGTGCCTGATGGAAGTATGATCAGACATCTTGGACCCGACTCTCAAAATAACTTTATTCACCAGCAGCTGTGCTTTAACCTCTTATTTTATCACGGTTCTGAGGACTGTGTTCCATTCCAAAACAATGTGTTGCAACATAGAACAATCAAAGGCTGAACACAGTAGCAACTGAAAGGTTAAAGTAATGTTTTAAACTCTCGCCTTCAGAAGAAATATTGGGAGCCCTTTCTTCCAAGGAGGTAATGTGTGTCAACATCACCATGGAAACTGTCATCATAAATATACCTTCTTGCAAGCAACTGCTCCCAATATTTCTTCAGAAGCAGAGACTTTAAAGCATGTATTAACCATTCAGACGCTGCACACTCAGCCTTTGATCATTCTATGTTGCGATTCATTGTTTTGTAGTGAGACAGTGTTAACAGAACCATGAGAAAATGTGGGCTTAAAGCACAGCTGCTGGTGAGTAAACTAAATAGTGGGGGAAGGGTTCAGTTGCACAGAAAATTAAAAAATCAAAGTTAAAGGAGAAGGTAGGAGTGCAGGTTAGTGATGAGGCTGGTTGTTACCAAAAAATAAAAGAAATGAACAGAACATGTGAATATCATATTAAACCAAGGAATCGCACAAGAGTCGGGAAATTTGATAATTGAACATGTATCTGAATACACAAAACGTTCAGAATAAAATTAATGAGTTAACAACACAAATAGAGGCAAATGGGTATGATTCGGTGGTGATTTCTGAAACGTGGTTGCAGGGAAACAAGGTTTGGGAATTGAATATCCAAGGGTACTTAGCATTTTAAAAGGATAGACAGAAAGGAAAAGGAGGTGAAGGAAGAGATAAATGCTGTAGTAAGAAATGATGTAGACACTTGAGATCAAGACATAGAATCAGTCTGGGTAGAAATAAGAAATATTAAGGGAAAGAAGTCCCTGGTGGGAGTAATATATGGGTCCCCAGACAGTTCCGCAGTGGGACACAAGATAAATGAGCAAATACTGGGGTTGGATGAAAGGTATGGCAACAATGATGGGTTATTTTAATAAGTAAATAGACTGGATTATAAAATTGACAAGGGTAGCCTTGAATAAGGGTTCATTGAATGTTTTAGGAATTGTTCATTAGAACAATATGTGATGGAACCAACTAAGGAGCAGGCTATTCTGGATTTGGTGTTGTGTAATGAGGGATTAATTAATTATCTCACAGTTAAGGATCCTCTAGGGGAGAGTAACATCCATGGCTAAGCAAGGAAGTTAAAGATACCATAAAGGCAAAAACTAAGGCATACCATATTGCAAAGACCAGTAACAGGCTGGAAGATTGAGAAACTTTTAAAGATCAACAAAGGGTTACTGAAAAAGTAATAAATAAAGCAAAGCTCAATTATGAAAGAAAACTAGCACAAAATATAAAAAATGATAGCACAAAACAAGAAAGAGAGTAGCTAAAGTGAATGTTGGACCCTTGGAGGATATGAATGGGGAGTTAATAGGAGGGAACACTGAAATAGACCAGAGACACTAAATCAGTATTTTACCCCAGTTTTCATGGTGGAGGAAACTAGTACCATTCCAATAGTAACAGGCAATGCCGAGGTAATAGAAAGGTAAGTGCTGTGTGACTGAGAGGAGTGCTTTTGGAGTTGGGTGAACACAGGGAGTTAGTGAAACAGGCAGCAGAGACTACAAGCGAGGGTGCTGATTGGTAAGCGTTTTTTCTTTTTGCTCTTGGCATTGTAGTTGTTGTACACTATTATAGTGTTTCTGTGTAATTTCTGTGGTTTATAGTTTGAAAAGGTTATACTCGGTAGTAACAAGGAGCAGGAAAGAAGAGCTCTAGAAAATTGTATATATCTGAAACAAAACATCTTTCAAAAGTTTAATTTAAAGGGGTCAGAAATGACAGGAGAACTCCAAGCCGTGGTTTGCTCGTCTTGCTCCATGTGGCAGGCTGGGGACAGTTCCAGTCCCCTGGGTCAGCATGTGTGCGGGACGTGTCCCCAGCTACAGCTCCTGGAAGCTCGAGTTTCAGAGCTGGAGCGGCGGCTGGAGACACTGTGGAGCATCCGTGAGTCAGAGAGTATCGTGGATAGTACGTATAGAGAGGTGGCCACACCGCAGGCTCAGACTCCACAGGCAGGAAGAGAATGGGCGACCACCAGACAGAACAAGAGAGATAGGCAGGTAGTGCAGGAATCTCCTGTGACCATTTCCCTGCAAAACAGATACACCGCTTTGAATACTGTTGGGGGGAATGACCTCTCTAGGGAAAGCAGCAGCAGCCAAACTCATTGCACCACGGTTGGTTCTGCTGCAGAGGGGAGGGTAAAAAGTGTGCCAGCGCAATAGTTATAGGGGATTCAATTGTAAGGGGAATAGATAGGTATTTCTGAGGCCGCAAACAAGACTCCAGGATGGTATGTTGCCTCCCTGGTGCTCGGGTCAAGGATGTCTCGGAGCAGCTGCAGGATATTCTGAAGGGGGAGGGTGAACAGCCAGTGGTCGTAGTACACATCGGTACAAGTGACATAGATAAAAAAAGGGATAAGTCCTAAAAGCAGAATACAGGGAGCTAGGAAGAAAGTTAAGAAATCGGACCTCAAAGGTAGTGATCTCAGGATTACTACCAGTGCCACGTGCTAATCAGAGTAGAAATGAGAGGATATATCGGATAAATACGTGGCTGAAGAGATGGTGTCAGGGGGAGGGTTTCAGATTCCTGGGGCATTGGGACCAGTTCTGGGGGAAGTCGGGTTACACCTGGGCAGGACTGGGACTCCCCCTGATGTCCGAGGGGGACTGTTTGCAAGAGCAGTTGGGGAGGGTTTAAAATAATATGCCAGGGGGATGGGAACCTATGTAAGGAGTCCGAGAAGGAGGGAGCAAGGACAAAATGTGGGGAGAATGTTCCAACTACATCAAAAATCAGGAAGAAAGTTAAAAGGAAGGAGCACTCAGGAGATGTTATTAATGGAAGTATTAGAATTCAAAAAGAAGGTACAAAAACTAGCATAAGGGCACTTTATCTGAATGCTCATAGCATTCAAAACAAGGTAAATGAGTTGACAGCACAAATTATTGCAAACAAGTATGATTTGGTGGCTATTACAGAGACATGGTTGCAGGATGGTCACGACTGGGAGTTGAATTCCAGGGGTATCAAACTGTTCGGAGGGACCGACAGGAAGGTAAGGGAGGTGGTGTAGCTCTGATATTTGAGGATGATATCAGGGCGGTAGTGAGAGATGATATAGGTTCTATGGAAAAGAAGGTTGAATCCATTTAGGTGGAAATTAGAAATAGTAAGGAGAAAAAGCCACTGATAGGCGTAGTCTATAGGTCACCAAATAATGACATCATGGTGGGGCGAGAAATAAACAAAGAAATAACTGATGCATGTAAAAGTGGTACAGCAATTATCATGGGGGATTTTAATCTACATATCAATTGGTCAAACCAGGTCGGTCAAGGCAGCCTTGAGGAAGAGTTCATAGAATGTATCCGCGATAGCTTCCTTGAACAGTATGTAATGGAACCGACAAGGGAGCAAGCTATCCTAGATCTGGTGCTGTGTAATGAGACGGGAATAATTAATGATCTTGCAGTTAGGGATCCTCTTGGAAGAAGCAATCACAGTATGGTTGAATTTAAAATACAGATGGAGCGTGAGAAGGTAAAATCCAATACCAGTGTCTTGTGCTTAAACAAAGGAGACTATAAAGGGATGAGGGAGGAGTTGACTAAGGTAGACTGGGAGCAAAAACTTTATGGTGGGACAATTGAGGAACAGTGGAGAACTTTCAAAGCGATCTTTCACAGTGCTCAGCAAAAGTATATACCAGTGATAAGGAAGGATTATAGAAAAAGAGATAATCAGCCATGGATATCTAAGGAAATGAAGGAGGGTATCAAATTGAAAGAAAATGCATACAAAGTGGCAAAGATTAGTGGGAACCTAGAGGATTGGGAAATCTTTAAAGGTCAGCAGAAAGCCACGAAAAAAGCTATAAAGAAAGGTAAGATGGATTATGAGAGCAAACTAGCTCAGAATATAAAAACAGATAGCAAAAGTTTCTACAAATATATAAAACGAAAAAGAGTGGCTAAAGTAATCATTGGTCCTTTAGAGGACGAGAAGGGGGATGTCATAACTGGAAATGAGAAAATGGCTGAGGCATTGAACGGGTATTTTGTGTCGGTCTTCACAGTGGAAGACACAAATAACATGTCAAAAATTGATGCCAGGTGAGAACCTAGAAACTATCATTATCATGAAAGAGGTAGTGTTGGGCAAGTTAATGGGGCTAAAGGTAGACAAGTCTCCTGGTCCTGAAGGAATGCATCCCAGGGTACTAAAAGAGATGGCGGGAGAAATAGCAAATGCACTAATGGTAATTTACCAAAATTCGCTGGACTCTGGGTGGTTCCCACAGATTGGAAAAGAGCAAATGTGACGCCACTGTTTAAAAAAGGAGGTAGACAAAAGGCAGGTAACTATAGGCCGGTTAGCTTAACTTCTGAAGCAGGGAAAATGCTTGAATCTATCATCATAGAAGAAATAGCAAGACATCTGGATATAAATTGTCCCATTGGTAAGACGCAGCATGGGTTCATGAAGGGCAGGTCATGTTTGACTAATTTGGTGGAATTCTTTGAGAACATTACATGTTCAGTGGACAATGGGGAACCTGTGGGCGTGGTGTACCTGGATTTCCAGAAGGCATTTGACAAGGTGCCGCACCAAAGACTACTACATAAGATAAAGGTGCACAGTGGTACGGGTAATGTATTAGCATGGATAGAGGATTGGTTAACTAACAGAAAGCAAAGAGTAAATGGGTGTTTTTCTGGTTGGCGATCAGTGACTAGTGGTGTGCCTCAGGGATCAGTGTTGGGACCGCAATTGTTTACAATTTACATAGATGATTTGGAGTTGGGGACCAAGTGTAGTGTGTCACAATTCGCAGATGACACTAAGATGGGTGAAAGAGCAAAGTGTGCAGAGGACGCTGAAAGGGATATAGATAATATAAGTGAGTGGGCGAGGGTCTGGCAGATGGAGTACAATGTTGGTAAATGTGAGGTCATCCATTTTGGTAGAAATAACAGCAAAATGAACTATTATTTAAATGGTAAAGAATTGCAGCATGCTGCTGTGCAGAGGGACCTGGGTGTCCTTGTGCAGGAATCTCAAGGAGTTGGTTTGCAGGTGCAACAGGTAATTAAGAAGGCAAATGGAATTTTGTCCTTCACTGCTAGAGGGATGGAGTTTAAAAACAGCAAGATTATATTGCAGCTGTATAAGGTGCTGGTGAGGCCACACCTGGAGTACTGTGTACAGTTTTGGTCTCCTTACTTGAGAAAGGATATACTGGCACTGGAGGGAGTGCAGAGGAGATTCATTAGATTATTCTGGAGTTGAGAGGATTGCTTATGAGGAGAGACTGAGTAGACTGGGGTTATACTCATTGGAATTCAGAAGAATGAGGGAGGATCTTATAGAAACATATAAAATTATGAAGGGAATTGATAAGATAGAAACAGGGAGGTTGTTTCCACTGGCTGGTGAAACCAGAACTTGGGGGCATGGCTCAAAATAAGAGGGAGCAGATTTAGGACTGAGATGAGGTGGAACTTATTCACCTAAAGAGTTGTGAATCTCTGGAATTCCCTGTGGAAGCAGTTGAGGCTACCTCATTGAATGTTTTTAAGGCAAGGATAGATACATTTTTGAACAGTAAAGGAATTAAGGGTTATGGTGAATGGGCGGGTAAGTGGAGCTGAGTCCACAAAAAGATCAGCCATGATCTTATTGAATGGCGGAGCAGGCCCGAGGGGCCAGATGGCCTATTCCTGCTCCTAGTTCTTATGTTCTTATGTTAAAGGAAGGAACTTAGAATAATCATCATCAATAGGGAAAAAATGCTGAGGAAACTATTGGGACTGAAGGCAGACAAGTCTTCAGGCCTGATGGCCTACGTCCTAGGGTTTTAAAAGAACTGGCAGTGAAGATAGTGGCCGGAACTCCACTACCTCACCCACCACGGAATCGGAGCGGGCGAGGGTCCGACAACGGAAATTTCCATTGACCTCGGGCGGGAATTTCCGGTCTCACTTGAGCGAGGCTGTAAAATCCCGCCCAGTAGATCCATTGATTATAATATTCCAAAATTCCCTGAATGTGGGAAAGGTTCCAGTGAATTGTAAAAATACTAATATAACACCCTTATTCAAAAAGGGAGGTAAGCAGAAAGTAGGAAACTATAGATCAGTTAGTTTAACATTTATTGTTGGGAAATTGCTAGAATCCATTATTGAGGAAGTAATAACAGGACATTTGGAAAATCAAAACGCAACCCATCAGAGTCAGCATAGTTTGATGAAGGGTAAATCATGTTTGATTAATTTGCTAGAATTCTTCAAAGACAAAACAAGCAAAGTGGATAATGGGGATCCTGTAGATGTAGCATATACAGACTTCCAGAAGGCATTTGATAAGGTGTTGTACAAAAGGTTAATTAATATACAAGGTAAGGTAACATGGCATTAGAGGTAATTTATTATCTTGGATAGAAGACTGGCTAACTGACAGAAGGCGAGAGTCGGGATAAATGGGTCTTTTTCTGGTTGGCAGGATGTAACTTGTGGAGTGCCACAGGGTTTGATCCTCCGGGCTCCAATTATTTACAATCTATATTAATAACTTGGACGCAGGGATAGAAGGTTCTATAACCAAAATTGCAGTTGACGCTAAAATAGGTGAGATAGTGAGTTGCGATAAAGAAATATGCAATTCACAAATGGATATGGATAGGTTAGGTGAGTGAACCAACATTTGGTAGATGGAATTTAACACGGATAAATGTGAGGTCATCTATTTTGGTCGGAAAAATAGAAATGCAACTTATTATCTAAATGGACAGAAACTTTAGAGTGCTTTGGTACAGAGGGATCTGGGTGTACTCGTGCATGAATTGCAGCAAACTCGTATGCAGGTGCAACAGATAATAAGGAAGGCAAATAGAATTTTGGCATTTATTGCCAAAGGAAGAGAGTATAAAAGTAGGAAAGTGTTGCTGCAACTGCACAAGGTATTAGTGAGACCGCATCTGGAGTATTGTGCGCAGTTCCCTTACTTGAGGAAGGATGTAGTTGCATTGAAAACAGTTCAGAGGAGGTTCACTAGATTGATTCCAGAGATGAGGGATTTATCTTATGAAGAGAGGTTAAGCAGTTTAGGCCTATACTGTCTAGAGTTTAGAAGAATGTGGGGAGATCTAATTGAGGCATACAAGATGCTAAAGGGAATTGGTAGGGTAGATGTAGAGAGGATGTTTCCTCTTCTGGGGCAAGCTAGAATGAGAGGTCATAGTTGTAATATAATGGGTAGCAGATTTAAAACAGAGATGAGAAATTACTTCGAAGGGTTGTGAATCTGTGAGATTCACTCCCCCAGAGCGTGGTAGATCCTGGGACATTGAGTAAGTTTGAGATAGATAGATCTTTAATTAGTAATGGGTTGAAAGGTTATGGAGAACAGGCAGGGAAGTAGAGTTGAGGCTGAGACAAGATCAAGCCATGAACGTACTGAATGATGGCACATTGAGGAGCTGAATTGCCTACTCCTAGTTCTTATATAAAGTGGGTCAGGTCAAAGAAAGTTCCTCCATGTGATCATACTTCTAACAAACACTAATTGTTGACTGTACCAAGCTGCACATAAACACTGAGACTGATAACAACTGGGAGCATTAAACTGTATGTGCAGTTTATCTGTTATTCAAGCTTTTATCAGTTGGTTACACAACATCTAGACTACAATTGTCAGCAATTCCTCACACCGTTCAGGAACTTATTGTTTATAATGGCGCTAACTCACAATTCGACAGCTGTCACTGGCCAATGTGCAGTAAATACCCTACTAGCTCAGCCTCTTCAGTTGGTAGGTATTGGAGTTACACAAATCAGGAAAGCTGACAATCCAGTGCTCTTTAATTGAATTTCAACTGAATAGGGATGTGGACCTCCTGGAAACTGCTTGTAAGTGGATGTTGGGTAAGGACAGTGGGCTATGTTATAGCGATCTTAACTGGAACTTAATTGGAGTAGTTACAGGAGCCAGGCAAAGGTTGCATATTCTGCGGCGAATGGCTCCCCAAAGCCTTTCCACCATTCACAAGGTACAAGCCAGAGCATGATGAAATATTGTCCACTTGCATGACTGAGTGCAGCTCCAACAACATTCAAAGAAGCTTGACTGCATTCAGGACAAAGCAGCCTGCTTGATCAGTTCCCCCCATCGACCACCAACATATTGAGCTGCAATATGAACCATCTGCAAGATGCACTGCAACAACTCAGCAATTATTCTTCAATAACACCTTCCTAACCAACAACCTCTAATGCACAAAAGGAAAAGAGACTAGTTGTATGAGAACATAATCAACTCCGAGTTTCTCTCCAAGATACACCATTCAGAATTATTGCCATTCCTTTATTGTTGTTGGGTCAAAATCTTGGAACTCCCTACCGAACAGCACTGTTTGCATACCTGCATCACATGAAGTACAGTTCAAGAAGGTAGCTCAACATCACCTTCGCAAAGACAATTAGAGATGGGCAATAAATTCTGCCCTAGCCAATGATGCCTACATCCCATGAGCAAATAAAGGAAATTGAATAATAATGTCAATATTCACTGTCTAGGGTAATCCACAAAGGACAATTAGGTATGTACTGGGTACTATATCAAGAGTTTGTATCCTCAGTAAAAAAAGAAAGAAAAATTTAAAAATATTGAAATCTAGGGCATATAGTGTGGGAAGAGGGAGAAAGGGCATCAATTCAACATTACTACCTCTTAAAAAGGGCTGGTCATCTCAGGCAATTGTATGCCACGAGTTCAGATCAATAGGTGCACGAGCAGAAACCTAGCCGCAGAACACAACTTTTCACACAAGGAGCAAACGGTGTAGTTTGAAGAAAAAAGCATTTAACTCCAAGATAAAATGAATAACTTGTATTTATATAGCACCATTTACAACCTCAGGACATTCCAAAGGTTTCAAAAAAAGCAATGCGATAATAATCAGATAATCTGGTATAGTGATGTAAGTTGAGGGATAAATGTTTGTCAGGACCAAGGAGAATTCCCCTACCTACTTTAAAATAGTGCCATTGAATTTATCACATTCACCTGAGAGGCTGGACAGGGCTTCCATACAATGTCATCTAGAAAACAGCACCTCTGACGGTGCAACACTCTCTCAGTACTGAAATCCAACAAAGTAAAATTAACTCAGATTTTTCAAAAACAGAAGAGGAACAACCCAGGTGACCAGGTAGAATTTGTAGCTGCTTTCCCCTTACTTTTGTCAATCAAATTCAATCTGAAAACAGAATTTAAAGAAATAACTTACACTGTTTGTACTCAGACAAAAATGAAAAAGTCGGCTTATGATGAAAGAGAGGAGGTGTGGGATAGAGGGAAAGTTGGCCGATTGGATAGGTAACTGGCTGTCTGATCGAAGACAGAGGGTGGTGGTGGGTGGAAAATTTTCGGATTGGAGGCAGGTTGCTAGCGGAGTGCCACAGGGATCAGTGCTTGGTCCTCTGCTCTTTGTGATTTTTATTAATGACTTAGAGGAGGGGGCTGAAGGGTGGATCAGTAAATTTGCTGATGACACCAAGATTGGTGGAGTAGTGGATGAGGTGGAGGGCTGTTGTAGGCTGCAAAGAGACATAGATAGGATGCAAAGCTGGGCTGAAAAATGGCAAATGGAGTTTAACCCTGATAAATGTGAGGTGATTCATTTTGGTAGGACTAATTTAAATCTGGATTACAGGGTCAAAGGTAGGGTTCTGAAGACTGTGGAGGAACAGAGAGATCTTGGGGTCCATATCCACAGATCTCTAAAGGTTGCCACTCAAGTGGATAGAGCTGTGAAGAAGGCCTATAGTGTGTTAGCTTTTATTAACAGGGGGTTGGAGTTTAAGAGCCGTGGGGTTATGCTGCAACTGTACAGGACCTTGGTGAGACCACATTTGGAATATTGTGTGCAGTTCTGGTCACCTCACTATAAGAAGGATGTGGAAGCACTGGAAAGAGTGCAGAGGAGATTTACCAGGATGCTGCCTGGTTTGGAGGGTAGGTCTTATGTGGAAAGGTTGAGGGAGCTGGGGCTGTTCTCTCTGGAGTGGAGGAGGCTGAGGGGAGACTTAATAGAGGTTTATAAAATGATGAAGGGGATAGATCGAGTGAACGTTCAAAGACTATTTCCTCGGGTGGATGGAGCTATTACAAGGGGGCATAACTATAGGGTTCGTGGTGGGAGATACAGGAAGGATATCAGAGGTAGGTTCTTTACGCAGAGAGTGGTTGGGGTGTGGAATGGACTGCCTGCAGTGATAGTGGGAGTCAGACACTTTAGGAACATTTAAGCGATTATTGGATAGGCACATGGAGCACACCAGGATGATAGGGAGTGGGATAGCTTGATCTTGGTTTCAGATAAAGCTCGGCACAACATCGTGGGCCGAAGGGCCTTTTCTGTGCTGTATTGTTCTATGTTCTATGTTCGAGAGAACGGATGAAATCAAACACAAAGGATTGTTGCCACTTGGGGCAGTGTTGGGTGGGGTATGTAAACAGGGAATGGCAAGGATGTTTTAAACACCCAGACACAGTCTTTCAGACACACCACATACACGTGCCCCACGCTCTCGCTCACATACACACGCTCACACACTCTCACTCACACAGACACAGACTCTCAGTCACTTATGTTCTCATGTTCACACAGGTGCTAGATTTTGTGGGGTTTAGGAGAATTGTCGGAGATGTGGTGGACAGGCCCCATCAGTTCCATGGGGCTGGCTGATAGAAACAATGGTTTCAGGCACTAAAGTGGCCACTGTCGGGCTTTCCCCACAATTGAGGTTCCGAACATCTAAACTGCCGCCCGCTAAGAGCTAGTGGCCAGAGTGACTGCTGGAAGCACTGCATTCACCAGAGGCCCAGGATTATGGGACGCCAGAACTAGGTGAGAATAGGATGGGGGTCATGGGAAGGGGGTTGCAGGAGGATGAGTGTCAGCGGCAAATGTAACTGGGGTGGCTTTCAGTGTCGCCCTTCTCAATGCCGGGTCCTCCAATCAGACACAAACTGTCAATGCCAAAGGACCCCTCCCTCCATCCACCAGCCATCCAGCAGTACAGGAAAGCCACGCAGTTCTTGTTAAACCCCGAGGCTCCATTAAATTTCAGTAGCCTCAGGGATAATGGATGTCACTGGCTTATTAATGAGCCTATTTGACATTCCGCTGCAGAATCTTGCGTCAACCCCTACCATCCTCTGGTTTAGTCGAGGGAGGATCTTCACCCACCGGGAGACTGATGTGGGGCCTCTCCGTGATAAAGTGGGCACAGCTGCCATGGTTCCAGCAGCAACGGGTCACATTAAATCCATCCCAAACTGCACAATTATGACTCACACTCAGCCAGTGTGAGTCTGTTGAATCCAGATGTTCCCAATTAAGGACATGAGAATTTTCTCAACCGCTACCAGTTGCAGAAATCTATTTCTGGCTCTTTCGTTGTGCTCCATTTGGGACTTGACAGAGTTTCTAAGTAAGCTTCACAGTCTGTTTAGTAAAATATTAGCATTCACATTTTTGGCAGCCAGCTCTCAATAGCTGCACTCATTCTGTTTATCCTCACTGGCCAGAAATCAAGCAACTTGATCTCAACGTCAAACACGTGTAATCTGTTAAGGTTAAAATTAGGCATTGACACAAAGATTTGTTAACCGTTTCACTGCAAACCCAACCACAGTTTGTGGGTTGAAGATAAAAGTGTATATAAGGACACAAATTTGGGCAACATGGTGGCACAATGGTTAACACTGCTGCCTCACAAGGCCAGGGACCGGGGTTCAGTTCCGGCCTCGGGTCACTGTCTGTGTGGAGTTTGCACATTCTCCGCCTGTCTGCGTGGGTTTCCTCCAGGTGTTCTGGTTTCCTCCCACAGCCCAAAGATGTGCGGGTTAGGTTAATTGGCCAGGATAAATTAACCCTAGTGTCAAGAGGATTAGCAGGGTAAATATGAGGGATTGCGGGAGTATGGCCTGGATGGGATTGTGGTCAGTGCAGACTTAATGGGGCAAATGGCCTCCTTCTACGCTGTGGGGATTCTATGAAAATTGCATAAAGTGAGACTCAGCAATAACTGTGCTGCAGTGCATTGCTATATTATCTCACTTAATAATACTTTCATAACTCAGCATTTGGATGGCAGTGGTATAATCAGACAAAGTCAGTATGGATTTACAAAAGGAAAACCATGCTTGACAAATCTATTGGAATTCTTTGAGGATATAATTAGTAGAGTTGACCGAGGAGAACCAATAGATGTGGTTTATTTAGACTTTCAGAAGGCTTTCAACAAGGTCTCACATAACAAACTACTATGTAAAGTTAAAGCACATAGGATTGCAGGTAGTGTCTTGCGATGGATAGAAAGCTGGTTAGCAGATAGGAAGCAAAGTGTTGACATAAATGGGTCTTTTTCTGATTGGCAGTCAGTGCCTAGTGGGGTTCCGCAGGGATCTGTGCTAGGACCCCAACTGTTCACATTATAAATTTATGATTTTGATTTGGAAGAGGGAACTGAATGCATTATCACCAAATTTGCAGATGATACAAAGTTGGGTGGGAAGGTGAGCTCTGAAGAGGATGCAGAGATGCTTCAGTGTGATTTGGACAGGCTGATTGTGTGGGCAAGTGCATGGCAGATGCAGTATAATGTGGAGAAATGTGACAACTTTTGTAGCAATAATAGGAAAACAGATTATTACTTGAATGGGTGTAAATTGAGCGAGGTGGAGACTCAGTGAATCCTTGGAGTCCTCGTGCATCAGTCACTGAAAGTAAACATACAGGTACAGCAAACATTAAAGAAGGCAAATGGTATGCTGGCCTTCATAGCCAGAGAATTTGAGTATAGGGATAGGGATGTTTTGCTGCAATTGTAGAGGGTGTTGGTGAGGCCACACCTGGAGTATTGTGTGCAGTTCTGGTATCCTTATCTGAGGAAGGATGTCCTTGCTATAGAGGGAGTACAGCAAAGGTTTACCAGGCCGATTCCTGGGATAGCAGGTCTGTCATATGAGGAGACACTAAGTCGGTTAGGATTATATTCACTGGAGTTTAGAAGAGTGAGAGGGGATCTCATAGAAACTTATAAAATTCTAACAGGATAGATTCAGACAGAATGTTCCCAATGGTGGGGGAGTCCAGAAGTAGGGGTCATAGGGTGAGGATAAGGGGTAAATCTTTTAGAATTGAGGTGAGGAGAAACTTCTTCTCCCAGAGGGTGGTGAATGTGTGGAATTCAGTACCATCGAATGTAGTTTGAGGCCAAAACGTTGTCTGATTTCAAGAAGAAATTAGATATAGCTCTTGGGGCTAAAGGAGGGATCAAGGGATATGGGGAAAGGGGGAGCGGGAAGAATCAAGATATTTAATTCCATGATCAAAATGAGTGGCGGAGCAGGCTCGAACGGCCTATTCCTGCTTTTAGTTCCTATGTTGTGCAGTTTTGTACTTTAATTTTACTCACATTTTCACACATGAAGCCGTTCTCCCAATCCATTAAGTAAACTTTAAAATAACTAGTTATAGGATATGTAGCTGGAACATGTCTCACCAAAAGGACTCTATCCTCTCGTTAACTTTCTCTTCCTTTCCTGTCTTGTTGCTTTTGGTTCTATAAATACTTAGCCTCCAGAACCTCAAGCAATGTCTGGTCAGCAATGCCTCTATTCTCTTATTGAGGTAAAGTTCTACTGGAGTCTTTTTGCTGGGTTTCCTATATGATCATCAGGCTATTCGACTCTAGTGAGAACAAGGCCTCCAGTGGGTAAGCATTGAGGCTAACTGGAGGGAGATATGTCCACTATAGCAAGATGACCCAAAACTTGAAAGTAAACTGTGAAGAGAACAATGTAGAACTTCAAAAGGCCGTAGACAAGTTAGTAGAATGTGCAATAGGTGGCAGATGAAGTTCAATGAAGAGATGTGTGAGGTGATTCACTTTGGTAGGAAGAATATGGAGAGACAATATAAAATAAGGGATAAAATAACCTACTGTGGGTGAATAGGGACATAGAATACAAAAGCAAAGAGGTTATGCTGAAGTTACACAAGACATTAGTTAGACCTTAGCTGGAATATTGTTTACAGTTGTGTGTGACACATTGTAGGAAGGATATGAACGCATTAGAGAGAGTTCAAAGAGGTTTACAAGAATGATTCCAGGGATAACAAAACTTCAGTTATGAAGATAGCTTGGAGACAATGGGACTGTGTTCCTCGGAGAGAAGAAAACTAAGAGGAGATTTGATAGAGATGTTCAAAATCATCAGAGGGTTGGAAAGAGTAGATAGGGAGAAATTGTTCGCCCTTGCAAAAGGATCAAGAATAAGAGGGTAAAAGAGGCAAATGTGCAAGTCCACAAATCCTTGAAGGTGGCAACACAGGTGGAGAAGGTGGTGAAGAAGGCATATGGTATGCTTGCCTTTATAGGACGGGGTATAGAGTATAAAAGCTGGAGTCTGATGATGCAGCTGTATAGAACGCTGGTTAGGCCGCATTTGGAGTACTGCGTCCAGTTCTGGTCGCCGCACTACCAGAAGGACGTGGAGGCATTGGAGAGAGTGCAGAGAAGGTTTACCAGGATGTTGCCTGGTATGGAGGGTCTTAGCTATGAGGAGAGATTGGGTAGACTGGGGTTGTTCTCCTTGGAAAGACGGAGAATGAGGGGAGATCTAATAGAGGTATACAAGATTATGAAGGGTATAGATAGGGTGAACAGTGGGAAGCTTTTTCCCAGGTCGGAGGTGACGATCACGAGGGGTCACGGGCTCAAGCTGAGAGGGGCGAAGTATAACTCAGACATCAGAGGGACGTTTTTTACACAGAGGGTGGTGGGGGCCTGGAATGCGCTGCCAAGTAGGGTGGTGGAGGCAGGCACGCTGACATCGTTTAAGACTTACCTGGATAGTCACATGAGCAGCCTGGGAATGGAGGGATACAAACGATTGGTCTAGTTGGACCAAGGAGCGGCACAGGCTTGGAGGGCCGAAGGGCCTGTTTCCTGTGCTGTACTGTTCTTTGTTCTTTGTTCTTTGTGATGTGAGGAAACCTTTTTCACCTAACAAGTGGTTCGATTCTGGAATGTACTGCCTGGAGATGTGGTGGAGGCAGTTTCATTCAAGAGGGTATTCGATGATTACTTGAATAGAAACAATTTGCAGGGACAAGGCAGGCAATTGGCACTAAGTCATGATGCTCATTTGGAAAGCCGATGCAGACAGGATGGGCCAAATAGCCTCTTTCTGTGCCACAAGAATTCTGGGATTCTGTAAGCTTTAAGGCTTTTGCTCCATCTTTCCGTTTGCTGTCTTAGGAAATGGGGAGGGGGAATCTCCATCTGGCATCAGATTTCCACCTCACCTGGCTATGTGCACAAAGCAAGCAAGGAAGAGGTTGATTTGGGCAGGGTGAAAAGAAATCCCAGTTAGGGCAATAAGATGGTAGTACAGTTCATTCATCACCTTGTTCCAACCTGATTTCAGGCAGAATCTCAGTGGGGAAATTCCCCTAGTGTCTGCAGGCTATTATATCAGGACATGCATAACGGGTATCAGTGGTAGATATCAGTAACAACAACCATCTGGTTTACTAATGTCCTTTAGGGAAAGAAATCTGCCGTCCTTACCTGGTCTGGCCTACATGTGACTCCAGAGCCACAGCAATGTGGATGACTCTCAACTGCCCTCCAAGGACAACTAGGGATGGACAATAAATGCTGACCAGCAAGCGACACCCATGACCCACGAATGAATTTTTTAAAAAACAGGCTGCTTTTTCTCTTGCATACGAACATAGGAATATAGGAATATATGAATTAGGAGCAAGAATAGGCCACTCAGCCCTGTAAGCCTGCTCCACCATTCTATAAGATCATGGCAGATCTGATTATAACATGAACCCCTGTCTACCCCTGATAACATTTCACCCCCTTGTTAATCAAGAATTTACCTAGCTCTGCCTTTAAAAATATTCAAAGACTCTGCTTCCATTGCCTTTTGAAAAGAGATCCAAAGATTCCCAACCCTCAGAAAACAATTTTTTCCTTATCTCTTTCTGTTGAGCGCCCTCTTAGTTCTAGATTTTCCAACAAGAGGGAACATCCTCTCCACATCCAACCTGTCAATACGCCTCAGGATCTTTGATTTGATTTCTTGTCACATGTATTATACAGTGAAAAGTATTGTCTCTTGCCCACTATACAAAGTATACCGTACATAGAGAAGGAAAGGAGAGGGTGCAGAATGTAGTGTTACATTCATAGCTAGGGTGTAGAGAAAGATCAACTGAATGCAAGGTAGGTTCATTCAAAAGTCTGATGGCAGCAGGGAAGAAGCTGTTGGTCTGTGCCCTCAGACTTTTGTATCTTTTTCCTGATGGAAGAAGGTGGAAGAGAGTATGTCCGGGATGCATGGGATCCTTGATTATGCTGGCTGCTTTTCCAAGGCATTGGGAAGTGTGGACAGTGTCAATAGCTGGGAGGCTGGTTTGAGTGATGGTTTGGGTTTCATTCACGGTCGTTTGTAGTTTCTTGCGGTCTTGGACAGAGCAGGAGCCATACCAAGCTGTGATACAACCAGAAAGAATGCTTTCTATGGTGCATCTGTAAACGTTGGAGAGAGTCGTTGCAGACATGCCAAATTTCCTTAGTCTCCTGAGAAAGTAGAGGCGTTGGTGGGCTTTCTTAACTGTAGTGTCGGCATGGAGGGACCAGGACAGGTTGTTGGTGATCTTGACACCTAAAAACTTGAAGCTCTCAACCATTTCTACTTTGTCCCCATTGATGTAGACAGGGGCATGTCCTCCACTACGCTTCCTGAAGTCAATGACCATCTCCTTCATTTTGTTGACATCGAGGGCAAGATTATTGTCGTCGCACCAGTTCAGATTCTCTATCTCTTTCTTATACTTTTAAAGGTTTCAATCAAGTTGCCTCTTACTCTTCTAAACTCTAGTGCATACAAACGTTACCTTTCCAATCTTTCCTCATAAGACAATCGACACATTTCTGGTATTAATATGGTAAACCTTCTCTGAACTGCTTCTAATACATTTACACCTTTCCTTAAAAATGCCCAATACTGTGAATAATTCTTCAGATATGACCTCACCAATGCCCTGTACAACTGAAGCCTAACCTCACTACTTTGTAATCAATTCTCCTCAGAATAAATGATAACATTCTATTACTCTCTTAATTACTTCTTGTACCTGTATTAAGGCCTTTTGTAATTCATGTTCTAGGACATCCAGATTCCTCTGGAAAGCAAATTGCGTGGAGGACACAGAGTCTGCAGAGAGATTTGGATAGGCTAAGTGAGTGGGCAAGGATCTGGCAGATGGAGTATAACGTTGGTAAGTGTGAGGTTATCCACTTTGGAAGGAATAATAGTAAACGGGACTATTATTTAAACGGTGAAAAATTACAACATGCTACTGTGCAGAGGGACCTGGGGGTCCTTGTGCATGAATCACAAAAACTCAGTTTTCAGGTGCAGCAGGTAATCAAGAAGGCAAATGGAATGTTGGCCTTTATCGCGAGAGGGATGGAGTATAAAAGCAGGGAGGTCATGCTGCAACTATACAGGGTATTGGTGAGGCCGCACCGAGGGTTCTGTGTACAATTTTGGTCCCCTTATTTAAGAAAGGATATATTAGCTTTGGAGGGGGTACAGAGAAGGCTCACCAGTTTGATTCTGGAGATGAGGGGATTAGTTTATGAGGAGAGATTGAGTAGATTGGGCCTGTACTCATTGGAGTTTAGGAGGTTGAGGGGAGATCTTATAGAGACATATAAGATAATGAAGGGGCTAGACAGGGTAGAAGCAGCAAAGTTATTTCCACTTACAATGGAAACAAGAACTAGGGGGCATCGCCTCAAAATACGGGGGAGTCAATTTAGAACAGAGTTGAGGAGGAACCTCTTCTCCCAGAGGGCAGTGAATCTTTGGAATTCTCTGCCCAATGAAGCAGTAGAGGCTACCTTGTTAAATATGTTTAAGTCACAGATAGATAGATAGATTTTTAACCATTAAGGGAATTAAGGGTTATGGGGAGCTGGTGGGTAAGTGGAACTGAACACACTATCAGATCAGCCATGATCTTATTGAATGGCAGAGCAGGCTTGAGGGGCTAGATGGCCTACTCCTGCTCCTATTTCTTATGTTCTTATGCTCTTATGTTCTTATGTTCTCTGTACCACCATTTAGATAATAAGCTTTTCTTTTATTCTTCCTGCCAAAATGGACAATTTCACATTGGCCCACATTTTATTTCATTTGCCAGATTTTTGCCCACTCACTTAAGCTATGTCCCTTTGTAGCCTCCTTACGTCAACTTCACAATTTACTTTCCTACCTATCGTTGTGTTGTCAGCAAATTTAGCAACCATACCTTAAGTCCCTGCATCCAAATCATTCACATAAATTGTAAGAAGTTGAGGACCCAGCACTTATCCCTGGGTACATCACTCATCACCTCCATTTATGCCAAATCTGTTTCCCAGCCAATCTTCAATCTTACCTCTGTTATGAACCTCAGGGCGCTGAGATCCAACTGCTACCTACTAACCCACAGAGAGAATCTTCACAGATCTTTCTAGTGAGCTCTTACCTTGCAGTGCCAAATTGGAGGACGGGCATTCAGGCTTCAACCATTTTCTTTGTATTGGGGTATAAAGCATAGCAAAAATACTAGAAAGCAGATGCAATCATCAAGGGCACAAGTTGGGTGAGGAAACTTAGTGAGGCAATACATGAAGAGGCATTCTTCACCCAGTGATACAACTTTATTGCAGATGCTGTGTTGGGTGCCTCAACTCACATGGCCCAGGATCAGTAACGCTTGCAGCACCCAGACTGGTTATGAAACCGAACACCACAGCAACGTTTCAGAACATAGTCCTTGTTCACAATGCCACTGACACGGACCCCTTTCACCATCAGGACTAAACATCCAACATTCATTTTATCCAAAAAAGATCAATTATGGTATTTGAATTGGGCGCACACTTAATGCTAGGTATGTAAGGTATGCGCATTCTCTCACCTTTCCTTGAAGGTGCCCAATTTTTGTCCTGGCCAAATGGCTGCCCAGGCTCTGCATCAGAGTTGACGTTGGTGTCCTCATCTGTGGCAGGTGCAAAGCTTCAGCCCCCCGAGAAAGTGAAATTGTGCACAGCCCAGTAGACAATGACAATAAGCGACACTCGCTCATGCAGATATTGCAGGGCACTCCCGGATCAGTCCAGGCATCGGAACCTCATCTTCAGCAGGCCAAAGGTCTTCTCCAATGCTGTCCATGTTGATATACATGATGTGGGGATGCCGGCGTTGGACTGGGGTAAACACAGTAAGAAGTTTAACAACACCAGGTTAAAGTACAACAGGTTTATTTGGTAGCAAAAGCCACACAAGCTTTCGAAGCTCTAAGCCCCTTCTTCAGGTGAGTGGGAATTCTGTTCACAAACAGAGCTTATAAAGACACAGACTCAATTTACATGAATAATGGTTGGAATGTGAATACTTACAACTAATCAAGTCTTTAAGAAACAAAACAATGGGAGTGGAGAGAGCATCAAGACAGGCTAAAAAGATGTGTATTGTCTCCAGACAAGACAGCCAGTGAAACTCTGCAGGTCCACGCAACTGTGGGAGTTACAAATAGTGTGACATGAACCCCATATCCCGGTTGAGGCCGTCCGCGTGTGTGCGGAACTTGGCTATCAGTTTCTGCTCAGCGACTCTGCGCTGTGTGTCGCGAAGGCCGCCTTGGAGAACGCTTACCCGAATATCAGAGGCCGAATGCCCGTGACCGCTGAAGTGCTCCCCAACAGGAAGAGAACAGTCTTGCCTGGTGATTGTCGAGCGGTGTTCATTCATCCGTTGTCGCAGCGTCTGCATAGTTTCCCCAATGTACCATGCCTCGGGACATCCTTTCTTGCAGGGTATCAGGTAGACAACGTTGGCCGAGTTGCAAGAGTATGTACCGTGTACCTGGTGGATGGTGTTCTCACGTGAGATGATGGCATCTGTGTCGATGATCCGGCACGTCTTGCAGAGGTTGCTGTGGCAGGGTTGTGTGGTGTCTTGGTCACTGTTCTCCTGAAGGCTGGGTAGTTTGCTGCGGACAATGGTCTGTTTGAGGTTGTGCGGTTATTTGAAGGCAAGAAGTGGGGGTGTGGGGATGGCCTTGGCGAGATGTTCGTCTTCATCAATGACATGTTGAAGGCTCCGGAGGAGATGCCGTAGCTTCTCCGCTCCAGGGAAGTACTGGACAACGAAGGGTACTCTGTCCACTGTGTCCCGTGTTTGTCTTCTGAGGAGGTCGGTGCGGTTTTTCGCTGTGGCGCGTTGCATAGTTTCCCCAATGTACCATGCCTCGGGATACAACTGATACAATGCGCCACAGCGAAAAACCGCACCGACCTCCTCAGAAGACAAACACGGGACACAGTGGACAGAGTACCCTTCGTTGTCCAGTACTTCCCTGGAGCGGAGAAGCTACGGCATCTCCTCCGGAGCCTTCAACATGTCATTGATGAAGACGAACATCTCGCCAAGGCCATCCCCACACCCCCACTTCTTGCCTTCAAACAACCGCACAACCTCAAACAGACCATTGTCCGCAGCAAACTACCCAGCCTTCAGGAGAACAGTGACCAAGACACCACACAACCCTGCCACAGCAACCTCTGCAAGACGTGCCGGATCATCGACACAGATGCCATCATCTCACGTGAGAACACCATCCACCAGGTACACGGTACATACTCTTGCAACTCGGCCAACGTTGTCTACCTGATACCCTGCAAGAAAGGATGTCCCGAGGCATGGTACATTGGGGAAACTATGCAGACGCTGCGACAACGGATGAATGAACACCGCTCGACAATCACTAGGCAAGACTGTTCTCTTCCTGTTGGGGAGCACTTCAGCGGTCACGGGCATTCGGCCTCTGATAATCGGGTAAGCGTTCTCCAAGGCGGCCTTCGCGACACACGACAGCGCAGAGTCGCTGAGCAGAAACTGATAGCCAAGTTCCGCACACACGCGGACGGCCTCAACCGGGATATGGGGTTCATGTCACACTATTTGTAACTCCCACAGTTGCGTGGACCTGCAGAGTTTCACTGGCTGTCTTGTCTGGAGACAATACACATCTTTTTAGCCTGTCTTGATGCTCTCTCCACTCCCATTGTTTTGTTTCTTAAAGACTTGATTAGTTGTAAGTATTCGCATTCCAACCATTATTCATGTAAATTGAGTCTGTGTCTTTATAAGCTCTGTTTGTGAACAGAATTCCCACTCACCTGAAGAAGGGGCTTAGAGCTTCGAAAGCTTGTGTGGCTTTTGCTACCAAATAAACCTGTTGGACTTTAACCTGGTGTTGTTAAACTTCTTACCATGTTGATATAGACAGCAATTGTACCTCTCCTCTGCTTCTGTTCTTGGGTGCCTGGCAGGCATCATGAACCACCTCTTCAAAGGATACCTCTCGTCACCAATCAACCAACCATCGAGGCAAGATGGAGCTGTGAACAGCCTTGGCACTTGTGAGTGATGTAGAATGTAGGCACTAAGGGTAATGCTGTACAGGCCTGAGTAATGTTGTACAGACCAGTAGAATCTGGGTCTTGTGGTTACGAGCTAGCTGAACGGTTATAGAGTGAAACTCCTTCCTGGTTTGAGTTATAAGGAGATGGTTTGAGTTATAAGGAGAGGTTGGATAGACTGGGACTTTTCTCTCTAGAGCGTAAGAGGCTGAGGGGTGATCTTATAGAAGTCTATAAAATAATGAGGGGCACAGATCAGCTAAATGCTCAATATCTTTTCCCAAAAGTATGGAAGTCTAAAACGAGAGGGCATAGGTTTAAGGTGAGAGGGGAGAGATACAAAAGTGTCCAAAGGGGCAATTTTTTCACACAGAGGATGGTGAGTGCCTGGAACAAGCTGCCAGAGGTAGTAGTAGAGGCAGGTACAATTTTATCTTTTAAAAAGCATTTAGACAGTTACATGGGTAAGATAGATATAGAGGGGTATGGGCCAAATGCGGGCAATTGGGATTAGCTTAGGGGTTTTAAAAAAAAAGGTGGCATGGACAAGTTGGGCCGAAGGGCCTGTTTCCATGCTGTAAACCTCTATGACTCTATGTTGGCAAAGGTGTTTAGTTGGCTCTCCGGCACAGGTGCAATCAATGGTGCCTACAATTATTGGGAAGTCTCTAACCTGTTCAGCCATCCTGAAATTAATGTTCTCAGAGAGCAGAGCGTCCGTCACCAGCTTGATACAGCTGTGTGTAGCTGACTGGGAGACTCTAAAAGGATCATCCACTAAGCCTGGAAAGATCCAGAAGTGTGAAAGGTCACAGTGACCTTGAGAGCCATGGGCATTGTGTGTCCATCCACACAATTGGAAGCTTTCTCCAGTCTAATCATCTGACAGATGGTCATGAGAGCTTCCCTAGAAAGACATAGGCCCTGTGGCACTGGACCTCAGTCATGTCCAGGTTGTTGGTTCACTGCCTGTACATCCTGGCAGCTGGATAGTGGTATCTTCTGCGAGGACTTCCTTCCTGCCCGCTCTGAGCAACTGGTACCTTCACCTCTGTTCTAAGGTGATGCCTGCGACCAACTAGCCTCCTCTCTTTGTCCCGTCCTCCTCCTCAGAGGAGGTACTCCCTGTTGAGTACACTATATACATCTGCAGAGATGCAACTGGGGCTGACCCATACATGGAGGGCAACAGAGGGACCCAATCTCTGATGTTAGAGGACAGCAATGTCCTGAGAGCTCCAGGCTATGCCGAACCCTCCACAGAGTGCAGAAATACGCTGAAAATGTTCACAACCAAACTCTCACCTCACTCCCAAAAACTCCTAATTCCTCAGCCATCCTTTGCTACAGCCCCATTTATCCCACTCTAAGATGAAAAGAAAAATGCAAAAATGGATTGGCGCCTGCTTCTGCGATGAATTGCATGGGTGTTGTAATATTGTGGTTGATTGGAGAGAGAACTCTTTCAAAAGGCTCCATAATTGCCATGGGTGCACAATCGAACTGTGCCTACCAACCAAGATATCACACCAGTGTGTGATGACATCGGAATGCATGCCCAGTGTCATCACCCGCTATTTCATGTGCTTTCGGATCAGGATCCCGGAATGTGCAAACTTCTGCCCCATGAAATGATTGTAAGAGGCCATGAACACATTTGGAACATAGTCCTAAACTACATTCTTTTCCAAATTTCTCCCCTCCTCCCTGGAAGATACTGGGCAGAAATTTGTCTTTGGCGGTAGCAGAGATGGGGCTAAAAGGAATTCACTGTTGAAAGTACACACCCACCAATTTTAGTTTTGATTGAAATCAATGAACATGTAAATTGGACAGTATGCTAAACAGGGTCAAATCCACTATCTCCCCATTTACACCACTGACCAAGACCAATTCCACTCACCACTGGTCTTTCATGGGGTACATTATCATGGGCACAAGCAGCACCTTTTCTAATGGTCATTCTTCATTAATACAGGCTCAGACTGTTTTATGACTCATTTGTGAGCAGTGACATACAAGACTGAAGCTCTCTTTTGTTCTGAACAGGAAGCGGAAGGTTAGCATTAATCACCGGGGTTTGTTATACAATAATCTCCGCTTTGTTCCAGCAGCTGCATCTGTTTGATCCTCCTTGAAATCTATTCAATGCAATTTTTGAGGCAGCAGCAATATTTTTCAATGTCAGGCCAGCGTAATATCACTTACACTGCACAGCAGCAGTGAATCATTGGCACCCAGACGCTTATCCCTTGGGTTACTTATATAAAAAGAAAAGGCTGTGGACAAACATCATGTGAGAGGCATACACGAGGCTTGCATCTGACGTAAATGCATGGACAAGGCACTTAATATTTGGCTGCACACAATTCTTCTCAGCCGTACTTGATCTGCGTGCATTGATAAAGACAAATTTTGCCTGGGGTGACTCTTATATTCCCTTGTTAGCTTCTGGCCTCATTAATGCCTCAAAATGCATTGGTGATAAACAAAATTTGCTGTCCTACCCTCTCACAATGTGACTATATGGTTTCCGTATTCCATGAATACTCTTATGCAATATGTATCTCATACCTTGTGTCATGCTCTTTGTTGCTTTGGAGAAAGGCAGAGGTGTGACTGGTGACAGGATTTTTGGGGTAAGATTTAATTTAAAGTACTTCTTCGCGGGTGTTAGTTATTTATTTAATTATTTTTACATTTTGGTGCGAAACCGGCAGTGGCCGCGGGGTTTACTAGGAAGGGTCTTTTGAGTTTTTTTTAGTGCACGGGAGGTTTAAAAAGCAGGCCCCACTATCTAACGGGCAGCGTTGGGAGCGGGCAGCGGAGTGAGAGGGAGCTGAGTGAGAACTGAGGGGCTTTGGCTCATCGGGCTTAGGCAGAAAGGGCGAGCAGGGGTGAGTTTCTTATTTTTTTATATTTATAATTTACTTTTCTCTGTGTACCTCGGAAGAAAGGGTGAAATATGAGTGTAAAGCCAGTGTGGTGCTCGCAGTGCAGTATGTGGGAGGTCCTGGAGGCACCTGGTCTCCCGGACATCCACATCTGTGAGGGGTGTGTCGAGCTGCGGTTCCTGAGGGCCCGTGTTAGGGAGCTGGAACTGCAGCTTGACGATCTTAGGCAGGTGAGGGAGAATGAGGAAGTGATAGACAAGAGCTATCATCAGGTGGTCACACCAGGGCCACGGGAGGAGGCCAAGTGGGTGACAGCCAGGAAGGGTAAAACACGGGTGAGCACCCCGGTGGAAGTGCCCCTACATAACAAGTACTCCTGTCTGAGTACTGTTGGGGGGGACAGCCCATCTGGGGGAAGCAGCAGTGGCCGTGTCTCCGGGGTGGAGTCCGGCCCTGTAACTCAGAGGGTTAAGGAAAGGAGGAGGAAGGCGGTATTAATCGGGGACTCGACAGTCAGGGGGACGGACAGGCGATTTTGCGGAGGAAGGTGGGAGTCTCGCATGGTGGTCTGCCTCCCTGGGGCTGGCATCCAGGATGTCGCTGGGCGAGTCCCAGAAATCCTGAGGTGGGAGGGAGAGGAGCCGGAGGTAGCGGTACATATTGGTACCGCTGATGTGGGTAAGAAGGGGGAAGGGAACATGAAAAAAGAGTATAGGGAATTAGGGAGACAGCTGAGAAGGAGGAAAGCAAAGGTAGTAATCTCGGGATTGCTGCCTGTGCCACGGGAAGGTGAGGAAAGGAATGGAGTGAGGTGGAGGATGAATGTGTGGCTGAGGGAATGGTGCAGGGGGCAGGGATTCAGGTTCCTGGACCATTGGGACCTCTTTAGGGGCAGGTGTGACCTGTATACTAAAAACGGGTGGCACTTGAATCCCAGGGGGACCAATATCCTGGCAGGAAGGGTGGCTAAGGCTACTGGGGAGAGTTTAAACTAGATAGGTTGGGGGGAGGGGATCAAAGCGACGTGACTGAGAGTGAGGAAGGTAGCTCGCAAACAGAGAAGGGTTATAGGCAGTGCAAGAGGGCAGGTGGACTGGGAACAGAGAAGGGGAGAGGTCAGACTATAGGATTGAGAGGTGTCTACTCTAATGCCAGGAGTATAGTGAATAAACAACTAGCTAAAGGAGGAGAGGGCTTGGGAGATGTTAGTAGCGCTTCAACAAACCGGGTCCAGATAAAGGCTGGCATAAAGACACTTTGCCTGAATGCACGAAGCATTCGAAACAAAGTAAATGAGTTGATGGCACAAATCCATACAAATGAATATGATCTAGTGTCCATCACAGAAACGTGGTTGCAGGGTGACCGGGACTGGGAACTGAATATACAGGGTTATCAGGCAGTTAGGAAGGATAGACAGGTAGAAAAAGGAGGTGGGGTAGCTTTGTTAATAAAGGATAATATCAGGACGGTAGTGAGAGACGACATAGGCTCTAAGGAGCAAAACGTGGAATCGTTGTGGGTGGAGATAAGGAATAGTAGGGGGAGAAAGACACTGGTAGGCGTGGTCTATAGGCCCCCAAATAATAACTTAGAGGTGGGGAGGGCTATAAACACGCAAATAATGGATGCGTGCAAAAGTGGAACGGCAATAATCATGGGGGATTTTAACCTACATATTGATTGGTCGACTCAAATTGGACGTGGAGGGCTTGAGGAAGAGTTCTTGGAATGCTGTCGGGATTGTTTCATTGAACAGTATGTTACAGAACCTACGCGAGAGCGAGCTATCTTGGATCTGGTTCTGTGCAATGAGACAGGTAGGATTAAGGATCTTCTTGTGAAGGATTCTCTTGGGATGAGTGATCATAATATGGTGGAATTTCTGATACAGATGGAGGGTGAGAAAGTAGGGTCCCAAACCAGTGTCCTCTGCTTGAACAGAGGGGAGTACGATAGGATGAGGGTGGAATTGGCTAATGTAGACTGGGCGAGCAGACTGGTAGGTAGGACAGCTGAGGAACAGTGGAGGATTTTTAAGGAGATTTTTTTAAGTACTCAGCAAAAATATATTCCGGTGATAAAGGAGGACTGTAAGAAAAAGGATAACCGGACGTGGATAACGAAGGAAATAAAGGAGAGTATTAAAATAAAATCAGATGCGTACAGAGTGGCCAAAAATAGTGGAGAATTAGTGGATTGGGAAAGCTTTAAAGAAAAACAAAGAACGACTAAGAAAGCGATTAAGAAAGGAAAGATAGATTATGAAACTAAACTAGCTCAAAATATAAAAAATGATAGTAAAAGTTTTTACAAGTATATAAAAAGGAATAGAGTGGCTAGAGTGAATGTTGGACCCTTGGAAGATGAGAGGGGGGATTTAATAGTGGAAAACGAGGAAATGGCTGAGACTTTAAATAAGTTCTTTGTGTCGGTCTTCACGGTGGAAGACACAAATAGTTTGCCGAATATTAGAGATCGAGAGTTGGTGGGAGGGGAGGTCCTTAATACAATTACTGTTACTAAGGAGGTGGTGCTTGGTAGACTAATAGGACTGAAGGTAGACAAGTCCCCGGGCCCGGATGGAATGCATCCCAGGGTACTGAAAGAAATGGCTGAGGTAATAGCAGATGCGTTAGTAGTAATTTATCAAAATTCGCTGGACTCTGGGGTAGTGCCGGCTGACTGGAAAACAGCTACTGTTACGCCGCTGTTTAAAAAAGGAAGTAGACAAAAGGCGGGTAACTACAGGCCGGTTAGCTTAACGTCTGTAGTTGGGAAGATGCTAGAGTCTATTATTAAAGAGGAAATAACAGAGCACCTGAATAAGAATGGTTCGATCAAGCAGACGCAGCATGGATTCATGAAGGGAAAGTCGTGTTTGACGAATCTACTGGACTTTTATGAAGATGTCACTAGTGCGGTTGACAGAGGGGAACCGGTGGATGTGGTGTTTTTAGATTTCCAGAAGGCGTTCGATAAGGTGCCTCACAAAAGGTTGCTGCAGAAGATTGGGGTACACGGAGTTAGGGGTAAGGTGTTGGCGTGGATTGGGGATTGGCTATCTAACAGGAAGCAGAGAGTTGGGATAAATGGGTGCTTTTCTGGTTGGCAGTTGGTGACCAGTGGCGTGCCGCAGGGATCGGTGCTGGGGCCTCAATTGTTTACCATTTACATGGATGATCTGGAGGAGGGGACTGAATCTAGGGTATTCAAGTTTGCTGATGACACGAAGGTGAGTGGGAAAGCGAATTGCGTGGAGGACGCGGAAAGTCTGCAGAGAGATTTGGATAGGCTGAGCGAGTGGGCGAGGATCTGGCAGATGGAATATAACGTTAGCAAATGTGAGGTTATCCACTTTGGAAGAAATAATAGTAAATTGGAATATTATTTAAATGGAGAAAAATTACATCGTGCGACTGTGCAGAGGGACCTGGGGGTCCTTGTGCGCGAATCGCAAAAACTCAGTCTGCAGGTGCAGCAGGTGATCAAGAAGGCGAATGGAATGTTGGCCTTTATCGCGAGGGGGATAGAATATAAAAGCAGGGAGGTCTTGCTGCAACTGTACAAGGCACTGGTGAGGCCGCAACTGGAGTACTGTGTGCAGTTTTGGTCCCCTTATTTGCGAAAGGATATATTGGCCTTGGAGGGAGTGCAGAGAAGGTTCACCAGGTTGATACCGGAGATGAGGGGTGTAGCTTATGAGGAGAGATTAAACAGATTGGGTCTGTACTCGTTGGAGTTTAGAAGGATGAGGGGTGATCTTATAGAGACATATAAGATAATGAAGGGGCTGGATAGGGTAGAGGTGGAGAGATTCTTTCCACTTAGAAGGGAAACCAGAACTAGAGGGCACAGCCTCAAAATAAGGGGGGGCCGGTTCAGAACAGAGTTGAGGGGGAACTTCTTCTCTCAGAGGGTAGTGAATCTCTGGAATTCTCTGCCCATTGAAGTGGTGGAGGCTTCCTCGTTGAATATGTTTAAATCACGGGTAGATAGTTTTCTGATCGATAAGGGAATTAGGGGTTATGGGGAGCAGGCGGGTAAGTGGAACTGATTCGCTTCAGATCAGCCATGATCTTGTTGAATGGCGGGGCAGGCTCGAAGGGCCAGATGGCCTACTCCTGCTCCTATTTCTTATGTTCTTATAGTTACATGATGTGTATCAGCAGACCATTGATTATATTCCTAACACAAAAACAGAAAATGCTGGAAAATCTCAGTAGGTCTGACAGCATCTGTGGGAGAGAATAGAGCCAATGTTTTGAGTCTAGATGACCCTTCGTCAGAACTAAGAGCAAAGAGAATCAGCAGAGATTTATACTGTTGGAGAGCAGGTGTGGAATTGGACAAAGGGAACATAAATGAAGATACAGAAGGCTGAGAAGGTGCGAAGTGTCCATTAAGTGATCAGAATGCGAGAATGGCAGAACAGAGGTACAAAGGGTTAAAGGACTGCCTGAGGAATGTGGCAGTTGCATGGGACTGGGGGGTGGAAAAGAGAGCTGCAATGGAGAAATGGAATAATGGAAGCAAGAAAGAGGGATAAAATGGATGAATAGGATGAAATGAAATAAAATAAAATAAATGGAAATGGGGTGAAGGTGGAGGAGAGAGTTGATCCTCTGAAGTTGTTGAACTCAATGTTCAGTTCAGAAGGCTGTAAAGTGTCCAATCGGAAGATGAGATGCTGTTTCTTCAGTTTGTGTTGGGGTTCGCGAGAACATTGCAAAAGGCCAAGGACGGACATGTGGACAGGAGAGCAGGGTTGTGCTGAAGTGGCAAGTGACAGGAAGATCTGGGTCCCGCTTGCGGACAGACCGAAGGTGTTCAGCAAAGTGGTCACCCAGTCTACATTTGGTCTCTCCGATGCAGAGTAGACCGCATTGGGAGCAGCGAATGCAATAGACCAGATTGAAGGAGGTGCATATGAAGCACTGCTTCACCTGAAAAGGGTCTTTAGGACCTGGGACAGTGAGCAGGGAGGAGGTAAAGGGACAGGTGTTACACCTACCACAATTGTATATGAAGGTGCCGTGGGCAGGGGGTGAAAAATTAGGTGTGATGGAGGAATGGACCAGGGTGTCCCGGAGAGAATGGTCCCTGCGGAATGCTGACTGGGGTGGAGGGGCGGGTGAGGGGAAGATGTGTTGAGTAGTGGCATCATGCTGGAGTTGATGGAAATGGCAGAGGATGATCCTTTGAATGTGGAGACTGGTGGGATGAAAAGTGAGGACAAGAGGGACCCTATCCTGGTTCTGGGAGGGTGGGAGGTGGTAAGATCAGTGACCTGGGGGATGGGTTGGACACGATTGAGAGCCCTGTCAACCACAGCGGGTGTCCTTGTGCATGAATCATAAAAGGTTGGTTTACAGGTGCAGCAGGTAATTAAGAAGGCATGTGAAATTTTGTCCTTCATTGCTAGAGGGATGGAGTTTAAAAACAACGAGGTTATGTTGCAGCTGTACAAGGTGCTGGTAAGGCCACACCTGGAGTACTGTGTACAGTTTTGGTCTCCTTACTTGAGAAAGGATATACTGGCACTGGAGGGGGTATAGAGGAGATTCACTAGGTTGATTCCGGAGTTGAGAGGGTCGGCTTATGAGGAGAGACTGAGTAGACTGGGGCTATACTCATTGGAATTCAGAAGAATGAGGGGAGATCTTAAAGAAAAATATAAGATTATGAAGAGAATAGACAAGATAGAAGCAGGGAAGTTGTTTCCACTGGCAGGTGAATTTAGGACTAGGGGCATGGCATCAAAATAAGGGGAGCAGATTTAGGACTGAGTTGAAGAGGAACTTCTTCACACAAAGGGTTGTGAACGTGTGGAATTCCCTGCCCAGTGAAGCAGTTGAGGCTACCTCATTGAATGTTTTTAAAGCAAGGATAGATACATTTTTGAACAGTAAAGGAATTAAGGGTTATAGTGAGCAGGCGGGTAAGTGGAACAGAGTCCACGAAAAGATCAGCCATGATCTTATTGAATGGCAGAGCAGACTCGAAGGGCCAGATGGCCTACTGCTCCTAGTTATGTTCTAAAACCATGATTAAGGAAGACATATTGGCAGCACTATTTTGGAAAGTGGCATCATCAGAACAGATGCGGCAGAGGCGAAGGAACTGAGAGAAGTGAAGAGCTTTGAGGCTATCCTGGTGAGGAATGAAGGTGTAGAAGGATTGGACATCCATGGTGAGGAGGCGGCAGTTTGGGCCAGGGAACTGAAAGTCGTTGACTATATTCCTAAACCTTTCTGCTGTTCTGCCTCTCTCCTGTTATTCCTCATTGAGCAATGCTTTGGTCACCTGTCCTAATTTCACTTTAAGTAGCTCAGCGTTGAATTTTGTTTTGAATAGGCTCCTTTGATTTGTTTTACAACATTAAAGGTGCTAATAAATGTAAACTGTTGTTTTTCCTAGCATTAAACCTGAGTCCTGGTATCAGAGAAACTAAAGAAGAGTGGCTGATGTCCAGCTCTTCACAGATTAATAGCACTGTTGCAAACAGCTGTATTTCTTTAATTCAAAACAGAAAACGCTAGAAATACTCAGCAGGTGTGGAACGAGAAACAACATTAATGTTTCAGGTCTGTGTTGTTTCATTAGAACTGGAGAAAGTTAGGCATGTGACAGGTTCAAAGTATAAAAGCAGGAAAGGGGGGGGAATGGTTGTGATAGAACAGAAGAGAGGAGATTAAATGATAAAGGTGATGACAGTGCAAGCCAAAAGGAGGGGTGGGGTGATGAAATGAAACTTCATCAGCCTGGAACATTGAGCTGGATTTTACATTTTCTGTCTGCCAGCAAGGGGGGAAGGAGGGAGGGAGGGGCCTTTAAAATCCAGAGGGTGGTCTTCCCATCACATCCCATCCTGTCTGAAATTTTGCGGGGGATGTAAAAGGCACTGCCCACCCTAATTGATGCTCTTAATTGCTACACCCCGCCCAGCCTCTTGAACAAGCAGCATCACCACATTGAACAAAGCAGCAAATATGGGGTTATTAACGAGGTCAAAGAGTGGGGAATTTGTCAAGGCAGAGAAGGGATAAATTTCTTCCCTCTCTTGAAGATGTTTATCGTCATAAGGTAAAGCTCCTCAATGTTAATCGGCCTTAGGTGGCCATTATTCATGGCTGCATTGGTAAACTATTCAGTTGTGGGGAGATCACGCATGAGCCTGGTCGTGTCCTCTCACAATATCCACCCACGTGTACTTTCCAGAGGCTACAGGGAAACAATAATTTGCACGGATGAACAAATTTTCTCCTGCCCAGCTAAGACACTGAGGGGAATTAAACCCAGCAAAATTGACACAGGTTAGCTACCAACTCAAGCTGTATATAATTCTACAGTGCTGGGCATCCTTCTGCACAGATGTTCTGCACATCTAAATCGATGATGTGGAGATGCCGGCATTGGACTGGGGCAAGCACAGTAAGAAGTCTCACAACACCAGGTTAAAGTCAAACAGGTTTATTGTGCTACCAAATAAACCCATCTAAATCGAGACATTGATAGAGTATTTGGCTGCAGAGGCATCACTGCCAAGCCCAACTTTGCATTTCCCATTGTGTGTGCCCATTCCAACAAAAGTCACTGCACACTGGAATCTTCCTCATTTCCCCTTCATAGGCCAAGGATGCTGGAGTCAATTCGAGTCCTTTAACTGCTGCTCTAGATGAGATCAGATAACTGAACACAGTACATGAATGAAATCTGGGACCTTCTTGGTCTATAAATATATCTTGTACCGGTACCTGAAGTCGCATTTACTCACTGGGGCAGTAGGGGGGCTGCAGGAAGGCGTTGTAGAGGCAGAGCTCATGTGGAGTGAAGGATACATCAGGATGATGCAAAGACGATTCATTATCCACACTGCAGATTCTAGTATCTGACAGATAAATGCAATTTCCAGGCTTATGATTCATGACTGAGTCTAGAGCAGGGACAGGCAATTAGCTGGTAGAATTGAGGGTGGGATTACATTCTAATCATTAAGACACAAAGCACATGGGACCAATAACAAAACATGCCCCTGGAATTTCTGTGGGATTCTGATTTACTGCCATGGCTTGAGCAGGACACAGGGAAGACAGCATAAATTGCTAAAAATGCCCATTTCTCCAGGATTTCCATGGGAATACTGGCAGTAGATTGGGAGAACACTGTGACAGTTTCTCTGAGTGTCTGTATAATGTGCAGTGAGCAAAAATGGCATTGGGAGCAGTTTGTTTTCTTGCAGCACCTCATGACCCCACCATCCTTTAACATTTTGAACTGAGAAGAAACTCAAGAAAGAAGAAAAATAATCAGAGAAAAATTCAAGCTGCTCACTACTGAATGCCCATTTCCTCTTAAAACTGAAAACAACTCGGGGAGAAATCAATGAAATACAAAACTATCCTGACCTCACTGGTTTTAAAATATCAGCAGGAAATGGGGCCTCTGACTCTTGCCCTCTATTCGTAAAATAGCGAGGGTGCTAATGAAAGGCTTATTATTTACTCCTAACTGTTTTAAGGAACTCTGCCAGTTGGCACAACCAGCGAGAGAGAGTTTAACACCCACATTATAAGATCATTGAACAGCCGCTCAACTCATGGAGCAGTAATCCTGCATAGTTCCATTTTACTTTCAATGAACTCTGCTGCACTTAAACACTGAGCAAAGATTTCCAAATGAGTAAATACAGCCCGAGTTTACTGAGCTCTAGGAAAGGTTGTCCTCATAGGTATCTGGAAGCTAAGAGTATTTGCAAAAGTCTAGGGAACTATACGGGTGAGAGAAGGGAAGTTGGAGGAATCAAAGTAAGTATAGTGAAAGATATCTTGAAAAAGATTTGATTTGATTTATTGTCACAAGTATTAGCATAGTGAAAAGTATTGTTTCTTGCACGCTATACAGAGCATACCATTCATAGAGAAGGAAACGAGAGAGTGCAAAATGTAGTGTTACAGTTATAGCTGAAAAGGATGCAAATTGCTTAAAGGGAATGACTGAAAATTATGGAACTGGAACCAGAGATCAGTATGTGACCACTGGATAGTATTGGCACCATTTTATTGTGTTATTTATCCATGACCAGTGTAAAGTGCCTTGGGATTTTCTTTACGTTAGAGACAGCGACTATACTTCAAGAAGTACTTAATTGTCTATAAACAACTTTGAGAGATCCTGAGATTTTGAAAGGTGCTAAAGAAATGCAAATTCAACTTGTTATTCTGACTACATGATTGTTAATGTGACATTAGAGAAAAGGCCAACTGATGAGGTAAAGATGGCTCATAGTATACAAAAGTATTGAAAGCATTTCTGTCATAAAGCTGTTCAAAAGCTGCCTAGGCTCCTGTACATGTATTTTTAAAACAGTAATTTCCTCACCAAAATACATTTGTTTACAGTCCATTGGCCACCTTTGTGCTATCCCATAATTCCTGCCCAGACCATGAGAATAGATGGAGTGCATAAGGGGACACAGGGAATCAGAGGGAGAATCTACCCCGAAGCCTCCTCTGATATTACCTAACCATTCAGGGACTTGCACTGTCACCGATCAGGGAGTAAGTCTTCCTCCAGCAACATCGCTGAGATAGTTGAATCAGAAACAATATGATTACGATGATTACTCCGCAACTTTCTTTTTAGGCAGTCTTGGGATCAAGGATGACCTGCTTTCATTCCAGTTCAGTAGGTTCTGAGATGGCTGTTAGGTTTAACACTCGATCTGCAGTCATCACAACCTGGGGGGCAGGTGGTGCTTGAAGGGTCAGGTGGATGAGTTATATGGAGGTTTGTGTGCTCTTTCCGACACCTCGGCTTGACCTTGTGCGGCCGCAATAAAGTGTCTCCATGGTTTTGCTGCCTACCTTCTCCATTTTGGTCAGGGACTTCCACAAGTTGGTGGGAATGTTTGGAGTCGCTTTGAGGGCAACCTTAAAGTGTTCCCACTGTCCTTCTGGGAATCTCCTGCCATGGGTGAGCTATGAGTAGAACAGGTGTCAGGCATTTGAATGACATGTCACACCCAACAGAACTAGTTTTGAATGGTTAATATCCCGATCCTGGACATTTGCCTTGAGAGTTGAACGATCCTTCTTGCCAATGATTTGGAGGATCTTGCTAATGCATTGCTGTGGTACTACTCCAGTGCTTTGAGGTAACTGCTGTAGGTTAATGAACATGATTTTTACTGCTTGACAACGTCAAAAGAAATGCCAGGGGCGACATTAACCACTCTACATGGCCTTCATCAATCTGACTAAGGCTTTCAACTCAGTCAGTTAGGAAGTGCTATGGAAGACCCTGTCAAAGGCTGTTGTCCAGAGAAATTCAACATCATCATCCGACTCCTCCACGACAAGATGTCGGTGACGATCCTCACCAACAGAAATGTGACAGAAAGCTTCGAGGTCAAGACTGGAGTCAAGCAGGGATGTGTCATCGACCCCATCCTTTTCTCCATCTTCATCATCACCACCCTTCTCCTTGTCAAGAACAAGCTTCCCAGTGGAGTGGACATTATCTACCAGAAGGACAGAAAACTTTTCAACTCCAACAAGTTGAAATCCAAGAAGAAAATAGCACTGACATCGCTCATGGAGCTTCAGTATGCGGATGACAACACCATCTCCACACTCTCAGAAGAGAAACTCCAAGCCATGCCTGATGCCTTTGCAGAAGCAGTCTAACCTCAAAGACTCAAGTCCTTTACCAATCTTCCCCTGGGCAAGATCCGGTCTCTCCCTCCATTGTTAGTGAGTGATCGCCAAAGTAGTAGTTTAAGCCTCCAAAGCATGTAGGAGCACAGGGATCACTTCTGCCTAGAAAATCATGATCTTAGTCTCGGGTTTGAGGTCCTGGTCCTCAAAAGCTCTCTTCCTCAGTCACCCTAAGGCTGATCAAGCACATTAGAGCTGATGATTAATTTATCGTCTACCCCTTCACTGAGAGGAGACTCCCAGGACACAGGAAATGGTTCACATTTTTCAGGATCTTGACACTGATTTTAATGACATGGGGAGCTGTTGTGCTCTGGGTGCTAGATGGGAAAGGAACTTAGTTTTCCGGTTGCTTAGTGAAAGGCAATGTTCTCATTGGCTTCGGAGAGCACTGCCAGACCCTGTTATCAGACGATGACAGACAGGACTGAAAGGAGTTATTTACTGAACAACCGAGGAAGGATTCACCTGTTTCTCAAACCAATTTTTAAAAAACATAAAAACAGAAAATGCTGGATTAACTCAGCAGGTCTAGCAGCATCTGTGAAGAGAGAAACACAGTTCATGTCTCAAGTCCATTAACCCTTCTATTGACCCTTAAATAAGGATCTGCTTAATCCTTCAAAAATAGTTAAGAATATTGAATGCTTTCTGGTTCCCCACTACCATTTGCTATGATGCCACTGTGCTCTTTGAGGTGGTAAAATATTATTTTCAACCCCAATGTTTCCCTTTATGACAGTTTGAGAAAATGTAGCAAGAAAACACTTAAAATTGCACTGGCCATTCTGGGAAACAGCAACTATCATTTGTGAAGCTGCCATCAATCCACTATTCAGATAGATAGGATTGTGGGATGCACACGCCATAAAACATCTCAACAGGTACAGATCCCTGGCTTCAAACTCCCTCAAATCAGTGGACAGCACTCACCCACACCTACACAGGGCAGATCAGAGGCTGGTAATTATGCAGCAAGTAACTCACCTCCTGACTTAGAGTCATAGAATCCTACAGTGCAGAATGAGGCCATTCAGCCCATTGAGTCTGCACCGACCACAATCCCACCCAGGCCCTATCCCCATAACCCCATGTATTTACCTTAGCTAGTCCCCCTGACATTAAGGGAGAATTTAGCATGGCCAATCAACCCAACCTGCACATCTTTGGACTATGGCAGGAACACAGTAAGAAATTTAACAACACCAGGTTAAAGTCCAACAGGTTTATTTGGTAGCAAATGCCATTAGCTTTCGGAGCCCTGCTCCTTCGTCAGATGGAGTGGATATTTGCTCAAATATCCACTCCATCTGATGAAGGAGCAGGGCTCCGAAAGCTAATGGCATTTGCTACTAAATAAACCTGTTGGACTTTAACCTGGTGTTGTTAAAACCCTTACTGTGTTTACCCCAGTCCAACGCCGGCATCTCCACACTATGGCAGGAAACCAGAGCACCGGAGAAAACCCACGCAGACACAGGAAGATTGTGCAAACTCCACACAGACAGTGACCCGAGCCAGGAATTGAATCCAGTTCCCTTGCTCTGTGAGGCAGCAGTGCTAACCACTATGCCACCGTGCCGCCCATTTCCCTGTCCACAAAGCACAAGTCAGGAGTGGGATGGAATACTCTCCACTTGCCTGGATGAATGCAACTCCAACAACACTCAAGAAGCTTGACGCCATCCAGGACAAATTTGCCTGCTTGTTTGGGACACATTCACTCCATCTACCACCGATGCTAGTAGTAGTGGTGTGTACCATCTACAAGAAGGACTGCAACAACTCACCGGCTCCTTCGAAGCACCTTCCAAACCCATGACCTCTAGCACCTAGAAGGACAAGAGCAGCAGACACATGGAAACAGCACCACCTGGAGGTTCCTTTCCAAGCGCTCATCGACACGACTTGGAAACATATCAGCATTCCTTCACTGCCGCTGGGTCAAAATCCTGAAACTGCCTTCCTAACAGCATTGTGGGTGTACCTATGCAACAGTGATTGCAGAAGTTCAAGAAAACTGCTCACCACCACCTCATGGGTAATTAGGGTTGGACAACAATGCTGACCTAGCCAGCAAAGCCCACATCCTGCCAAAAGAATATATTTAAAAAACAGCGTGCCTTTAACATAATAAAACATTCCAAAGTACTTCACAGGAGAATCATAAAGCTAGATCGAACCCCAATACACAGAAGGAGATATTAGATTTGATGATCAAAAGCTTGTTCAAAGAGGTGTGTGTTAAGAAATGTCTTAAAGGAGGAAAGCAATGTAGAGAGGTATAGCGAGGAAGGATATTCTAGAGATTAGATCCAGGATAACTGAAGGTGCAGCCACCAAAGGTGGACCAATTTGTAATGAGGCATGCTCAAGAGGCCAGAATTCAAGAAGCACAATTAGTTTGGAGGATTGTGGATCTGGAGGAGAGTGAAGTCATAGGGAGGGGCAAGACTATGAAAGGAATTGAAAGCAAGGATCAGAATTTTAAAATCGAGGTATTGCATGAATGGGAATCAAGTTAACAAACAGAGGTGATAGGTGAATGGAATTTTTTACAAGTTAAAGACATGGGGAGCAGAGGTTTGGATGACCTTGAGTTTATAAGGACCGAATGTTGGAAGCCAGCTAGGAGTGCATTGGGATAATCAAGTCTAGAGATAACAAAGGCATGAATGAGGACGTCAGAAGTAGATAGGCATGGTTGAAGTTAGGCATATCTAATTGATATAAATATTTGGTACTTTGTTACGAGGTTAGTAATTCATAGGCCTGAATTGATAATCCAGAGACATGAGTTCAAATCCTACCATTTCAGCTGAGAACTTCAGTTAGTTAGATACATCTGGAATTAAAATGCTATCTGCTGTCCTTATCCAGTCTGACCTATGTGTGACTCCAGACCTTCAGCAATCTGGTCAGTTCTCAACTGTTCTCTGCAATGTCCGAGAAAACCACCCAGTTATACAAGAATAGATAATAAATGCTGCTCTTTCCAGGGATGCCCACATCCCGTGAATGAGCAAAAAAAACTGCCTCAAACAAATAATTTGATGGAGATCTTTGCCAAACTCCACTATCCTGTTTAATACACACCAAAATCCAGGGGCTCTTCAACCTCATTCCTTTGCAACTCCCAAGTGAACTCAAACCAGTGAGCTCAAGGTCTGCCTCTGTGCCACCTGCCTCAAACACTCCACTTGACTACTCTCCTGTCTGCTTCCATAGCAACCAGTGCCTAAAATTTCCATGCAAGAATCAAAGCTTTAACTCTGTTGCTCAGTCTGGTTGGCAATCCAGAGATTGAAGGGGCAGGTGCATGGGGGAAGAGAACACAAACTGAACCAGTATGCCTACTACAAATGTAAATCTTATTCGGTGCAGCTTCTGGCCTTCAGTTATTTTGATTAGATTTTAGTTTGGGTAACTTTGCTTTCCTATCCCACCCGTCCTATTTCCTCCTCTGTCTGGTCTGACACCATCAGCTGGAAGACACATTAACCACTGTGGGTGGCACAATGATTAACACTGCTACCTCACAGCGCCAGGGATCTGGGTTAGATTCCGGACTTGGGTGACTGTCTGTGTGGAGTTTGCACGTTCTCCCGTGTCTGTGTGGGTTTGCTGCAGGTGATCCAGTTTCCTCTACAGTCCAAAGGTGTGCAGTTAAGATGGATTGGCCTTGCTAAATTGCCCCTAAATGCCTCAAGATATGTAGGTTAGCCATGGTAAATGTATGGGTTACATGGATAGGGCAGAAGGGAGGACCTGGGTGGGAGCATTGGTGCAGACTCGATGGGCCGAATAGCCTCTTTCTGCAGTGTAGAGATTCTATAGTTCTAAGTGCTGTCAGATAGTGTGATCCAGAGCCACCATATAATCTACAGGTGGCACCAGAGGCCATCTCGTATTTATTAACTCTTCCCCCAACCCACCACTCAAATGTTTCTGCTTTTGGTGGGAAGTCATGATGTGGAGATGCCGGCGTTGGACTGGGGTAAACACAGTAAGAAGTTTAACAACACCAGGTTAAAATCCACTTTAACCTGGTGTTGTTAAACTTCTTACTTTGGTGGGAAGTGTCATAGCTTCTTGTGCAAATTAATACTTGATGTAGCTCAAATTAAGGCCACACTCTCATGGGGTGAATCAATCTCACAACAACAAGAACAATCAAGTTAGTCAAGGATCCAGTTACAGGGTTGCTCTATTGGAGATCAGTCAATCACAGAACAACAGGTGCACAATGTTAAAAAAAAGTTTATTTATTAGTCACAAGTAGGCTTACATTCACACTGCAATGAAGTTACTGTGAAAATCCCCGAGTCGTCACACTCCCCTGCCTGTTTGGGTACACTGAGGGATAATTTAACATGGCCAATTCACCTAACCAGCACATCTTTGGACTGTGACACAGACACAGGGAGAATGTGCAAACTCCACACAGTGACCCAAGCCGGGAATTGAACCCGGGTCCCTGGCGCTGTGAGGCAGCAGTGCTAACCACTGTGCCACCATGCTACCCGATACATAAAGCTACTAATTAACAAATTGAAGCACTTTGCACATGAGCATCCTTTAAAACTACTCTGTTTCCTAACAGTAATTACAGGTTTCAGTACCGTTACAATGCCAGCATCCTCCTGACAAAATGGAAGAGTGCCCAGGTATACCCTCTCTACAAAAGGATAAGTCCAATCTGGCCAATTTTACCGCCTAGTTTACCTGCAATCATTAGCAATGTGATGGAAGGAATTAATTATAGTGCTATCAAACAGCACCTACACAGCAATAATCTGATCACTGATGTTCAGTTTGAGTTCTGCGAGGACCACTCAGCTCCAGACATCATTACAGACTTGGTTCAAACACGGACAAATGAGATGAAATTAAGTGAAGTGAGAGTGACTGCCCTTGACACCAAGGAATCCTAGCTGAAGTCATCCTAGCACAAAGATCGTTAATTGTGGTTATTGGAGGTTCCCTTGCTTGGCAGTGTTCCCTTGCCCAAACATCCCAGTCCTAGGACATCGCTGCAGGAATTCCTCAAGGGAGTGTTCCCTTGCTCAATCATCTCCAGCTGCTTCATCAATTACCTTCATCACTTCAGAAGTGGAGATGTTCACTGATGATTACACAGTGTTCAGTTCCATTTCAACTTCTCAGATGATGAAGTGTTCTGTGTTTGCATGCAGCCAGATCTGGACAACACGCGTGCTAGGGCTGATAGGTGGCTAGTAACATTCACACCACACAAGGCCAGACCATTGTCTCCAACAACAAAGAATCTAACCATCTTTCCCATTTAATCCTGGGGTCACTATTGACCAGAAACTCAACTGGATTAACCAGTAAATATTGTGGCAGCAAAAGCAAAGCAGAAGCTGATGTTATGATTCTCAACCAGCCCACAAGTTTTTGGTAAGATCCAATGTTTGTTTAAAGTAAACTGTTGAAATTCAAGACACTTGCTAAGAGAAGAAAGCCACAAGATTCAGCAACTTGAACAAACAAAAATACATTTCACTATACAAGGCCAGAAAAATAAAACAACTTGATTCTCCGGCCCTGTGCGCTCAAGTGCAAATCGTGTTAGGGCCAGAGAATCACGGGGGAGGGGGCCATAGCACGATTAGCGCTAGTGAGAACCCCTTTTGATAGTTTTCCAGCACCCAAGCCCCATCTGGCATGAACCTGATCAGCATATTTAAATATTTAAATATGCAGGGTCAGTTTAGAACAGATTCTCCCGCTCCTGAAAAATCTCCAATCCTCAGACGCAGCGGGAACCCAGTACTACTCATTACTGATCTCCATAAATGGGGGGGGGGGGGGAGCTCAGAGGCTATTGCAGTCCCTGGGTGGGTGGTCAAGGAAATGGCTTGGTAGCACTCTGGCACTGCCCCTGGCACCACAAACCTGCCAAGTTTGGGGGAGGGGGGAATGTTCTTCACAGGTGGGTAGGAGATTGAGGTGTGTAAGGTTGTGTGTAAGGTGCCCTCCCTAAGGAGCTAGCCTTGCCAGCATGTTTAGGTCTCCAATCCAAAAAAATTTCGAAGTATGAGTGAATTTGAACTGATTCTCCCCAAAACACCCAGTGGGAATCTCACCCATTTTCCTGCTGGGGACAACACTTAGATATTGGGCGGAATTCTCCCAAAATATTCCTATCTTACATTCTAATTTTCAGGGTAAGTATCCAGTATACATGAATTAATAAGCAAACTGTGGTCAAACACACCACACAGGCGGCATGGTGGCACAGTGGTGAGCACTGCTGCCTCACAGGATCCAGGTTCGATTCTCGGCTTGGGTCACTGTCTGTGTGGAGTTTGCACATTCTCCCCATGTCTGCGTGGGTTTCCACCCACAGTACAAAGATGCGCGCATTAGGTGGATTGGCAATGCTAAAATTGACTCTAGCATTAGGGAATTAGCAGGGTAAATGTGTAGGGTATGGGGATAGGGCCTGGGTGGGATTGTGGTCAGTGCAGACTCGATGGGCTGAATGGTCTCCTTCTGCACTGAAGGATTCTATGATTCACAGCAATATAAATGACAGATGCGACCAACACAGAGTCCACAGGTTTCTCAACAACCTACCCAGATGTCGATACCACTGTGAGTCATCCAATTTCACTGAAATTCTGTCTCCCTCACAAGAGATTTAAATCTTCACCTTCCAAGATTTCACCTTGAAATTCTCTCCAACTCTGATGGTGTCAACAACAACCCACTTTGCAAGGTTTCAATCTTGTCTCCCCAGATTCTGTTCTCCTGGATTCATGATTTCCTCGGATGGTGATAGCTAGCACGAGGAGACATAGCTTTAAATTGAGGGGTGATAGATATAGGTCAGATGTCAGAGGTAGGTTCTTTACTCAGAGTAGTAAGGGCGTGGAATGCCCTGCCTGCAACAGTAGTGGACTCGCCAACATTAAGGGCATTTAAATGGTCATTGGATAAACATATGGATGATATTGGAATAGTGTAGGTTAGATGGGCTTTAGATTGGTTTCACAGGTCGGCGCAACATCGAGGGCCGAAGGGCCTGTACTGCGCTGTAATGTTCTATGTTCTATGAATATGCACTCAAGCACCAAATCACAAGCAGAATATCAGCTCTTCAGTTACACCAAGCAGAACACCACAGCTCCAAACGGTTAACTTTGTCCCAATGGCCCTGAGAACAGAGTCTTCTTCCTTTTCAGATCTTCAGGGCTTCTTCTGAGCCCTCTTCAATTACCAAGCCTTCTCCTGATTGGAGTTATTCGCAATGGTTCACCAATCCTGGTCACCTAAATAAGAACATAAGAAATAGGAGCAGGAGTAGGCCATCTAGCCCCTCGAGCCTGCCTCACCATTCAATAAGATCATGGCTGATCTGACGTGGATCAGTACCACTTACCCGCCTGATCCCCATAACCCTTAATTCCCTTACCGATCAGGAATCCATCCATCCGCGCTTTAAACATATTCAGCGAGGTAGCCTCCACCACCTCAGTGGGCAGAGAATTCCAGAGATTCACCACCCTCTGGGAGAAGAAGTTCCTCCTCAACTCTGTCTTAAACCGACCCCCCTTTATTTTGAGGCTGTGTCCTCTAGTTTTAACTTCCTTACTAAGTGGAAAGAATCTCTCCGCCTCCACCCTATCCAGCCCCCGCATTATCTTATAAGTCTCCATAAGATCCCCCCTCATCCTTCTAAACTCCAACGAGTACAAACCCAATCTCCTCAGCCTCTCCTCATAATCCAAACCCCTCATCTCCGGTATCAACCTGGTGAACCTTCTCTGCACTCCCTCCAATGCCAATATATCCTTCCTCATATAAGGGGACCAATACTGCACACAGTATTCCAGCTGCGGCCTCACCAATGCCCTGTACAGGTGCATCAAGACATCCCTGCTTTTATATTCTATCCCCCTCGCGATATAGGCCAACATCCCATTTGCCTTCTTGATCACCTGTTGTACCTGCAGACTGGGCTTTTGCGTCTCATGCACAAGGACCCCCAGGTCCCTTTGCACGGTAGCATGTTTTAATTTGTTTCCATTGAGATAGTAATCCCATTTGTTATTATTTCCTCCAAAGTGTATAACCTCGCATTTATCAACGTTATACTCCATTTGCCATATCCTCGCCCACTCACTCAGCCTGTCCAAATCTCTCTGCAGATCTTCTCCGTCCTCCACACGATTCACTTTTCCACTTATCTTTGTGTCGTCTGCAAACTTCGCTACCCTACACTCCGTCCCCTCCTCCAGATCATCTATATAAATGGTAAACAGTTGCGGCCCGAGCACCGATCCCTGCGGCACGCCACTAGTTACCTTCCTCCAACCGGAAAAACACCCATTTATTCCGACTCTTTGCTTCCTGTCGGATAGCCAGTCCCCAATCCACTTTAACACACTACCCCCAACTCCGTGTGCCCTAATGTTTGCACCTGACCCAGATGTTTGCATCGTTTTCCCTTTTTTCTTTATTTTCAGGAGCGCTAGGCCTTTCCTGGGTCGGAAGAACTTAAAAATGTAAATCTGCTCTCAGTCTGCACATTTGCAAAAGCTGCAAGGCCCTTTTGGAGTTCAAGGCCTCTCGGCTCTCAACATCAAAGTAAGTTTGGTCTGCAGTGAGTGATTCACCTCTAGTGGCATACTCTCGATTTTCCTGGATGATTGTAGCTCTCACAACATTCAAGAATTTGGACAGCATCTAGGACAAATCAGCCTGTTTGGTTTGCATTCCATCCACCACTTTACATTCAGTCTCTCCATCACCACACAACATAGCTGCAGTGTGGGTACCATCTACAAGGTGCAATGCTGCAAGTCACTAAGGTTTCACCAAAAGCACATCCCAAATCTCCAATCTTTACCCCCTGAAAGGACAAGGGCAGCAAGTGCATTGGAACACCACCATCTGCAAATTCCCCTACAAGTCACACACCATCCTGACATAGAACTATATCCCCTTCATTACAGTTGTGTCATAATCCTGAACTCCCAACCTACCCATACTATAGGAATATTATAGGAATAATTCCACCTACTAGACTGTAGCGGTTCAAGAAAGTGGCTTAATAGCACTAGGCAAGGCCAATTAGGAATAGACAATATTGTCCAGTCATGTCCTTGCCAGCGATATCCATATTTCATAAATGAGTAAAATAAAGGTTAGTATTTGTGCCATTTGTTGGTATTCCTGCAAAGAATGAATTCAGCCGCTCCCCACTCTCTTTACACCTCATCACTGCTTCCTGAAACAAATCCCCTTCCCTCATGGTCTGAACTGTGACTAACAAGCACATTATACCCACAGCTGCTTCCATTTTCAGGTCAGTGCAACTCAAACTAGTCTTCATTAAGATTTTCCCACGCACACAGCCCACACTGCCAACCTACAGATGGATCATATCATGCTACAGAATGACAGAGTAGACAGAATTATTCTTTGGAATATAACAATCCATAGTAAAAATCTAAAGATTAGCTTCACTACTTAAATGGCACATATTTACTATTTTGTTGATCTGTTTTCCTACTCAAAGCCTTACTACTTAATTACGAGATCCTAACTAATTTTTAATGCCTTCTTTTCCTCAGCAATTATCCCTCGCTCTTTCAATATCATTATTCCCTCCTCATCTAGGTCCACCCCCATTGAATCTGAGGTATTGAACTTTTCAGAACCTCCCATTCCCTGGCCTATGTCCCAAACTTTGCTGTCAGAATTCCTTCAGTCCAATTTGCATTCTTCTAACAACACTGAATGGGCTTGGCCAAAGTCTTGAGAGGTATTTTATTTTACTGTGACTGCGATGTGTTGCTGTCCCTTGTCCTCCTCCATTTCTTGTCCATACCATGATCCTCCATCATATCTTCTCTGTTGCTAGCTCCTGGGACAGCCCTGACTTGGTCCAGAGAGGAACTCCCCACCTATCCACAGGGTTACAGAGATAGTTAATGCCCACTTAAAGGGCTCATCCTGTCACCACAAGTATTAATCCAATGGCACTTAGGGGGCTTGTTATGCATGGCATACGACAAGCAAACCTGTTCAGGGTTGTTTAATGACTCCCTTTGGAGGGGGGTTGTTCCTCGTTCAAAGGCACTAAAGGCCTGATCAAGATATCCAGTGTCAACGTAACTGGTCTGATTGGCAAGTTTACATAGAACATAACAGCGCAGTACAGGCCCTTTGGTCCTCGATGTTGCGCCGACCAGTGGAACCAATCTAAAGCCCCTCTAATCTACACTATTCCAATATCATCCATCATCCATCTACATCCAAGTTTGTAGATGATACTAAGATTGCTGGAGTTGCGGATAGTGAAGAAGATTGTCAGAGAATACAGCAGGATATAGATAGGCTGCAAAATTGGGCGAAGAAATGGCAGATGGACTTTAATCCGGACAAATGCGAGGTGATGCATTTTGGTAGATTCAATTCAGGTGAGAGCTATAAAATAAATGGCAAAACTATCAGGAGCATAGGCACCCAAAGAGATTTGGGAGTACAAGTCCACAGATCCCTAAACGTAGCTATACAGGTGGAAAAGGTGGTGAAGAAAGCATATGGCACGCTTGCCTTCATTAGATGGGGCATCGAGTATAAAAGTTGGCAAATTATGTTACAGTTATATAAAACACTGGTGAAGCCACATTTGGAATACCGTGTCCAATTCTGGACACCACACTACCAGAAGGACGTGGTGGCTTTGGAGGGGGTATAGAAAAGGTTTACCAGGATGTTGCCTGGTATGGAGGGTATTAGCTATGAGGAGAGATTGAATAAACTGGGATTATTCTCTCTGGAAAGATGGAGGCTGAGGTTGGACATAATTTTCTAAATTTCTATTATGAGGGGCATAGATAAGGTGAACAGTTGGAAGTTTTTTCCCAGGGCAGAAATGACTATTACAAGGGGGCACAAGTTCAATGTAAGAGGGGAAAGTTTCAGAAGAGATGTGTGGGGGAAGTTTTTTTTTAAACACAGAGGGTGGTGGTGGCCTGGAATGCATTGCCAAGTGAGGTGGTGAGATATTAGTGACATTTAAGACTTATCTGGATAGACAAATGAACAGGCTGGGAATAGAGGGATACAGGCGGTTGGTCGAGAAAGGACAACGGTGATCAGCGCAGGCTTGGTGGGCTGAAGGGCCTGTTCCTGTGCCATACTGTTCTTTGTCAAGAAGGAGAGGGGGAGCCACTGTCCTTGCTGCTGACCACCCCTCCTATCATGACTGGCATGTGGATGGGGATCCAGCCATAATACTAGGCCCTGGTGGGCTTTGCAGCTGTGGCAGTGACTGCCTGCCCAGCAGCATTGCTGTTCAATGGAGCTGCCAGCCTCTGATTGACTGGCAGCTGTCAGCAGATGGGACTTATACCCCCAGGGCCCTTGATCCCAGGGAAGGTCCAGCACTATCCAGTTAAGTACCTGAATGGCACTTAACAAGCCGCATAAGAGGCTGGTGCATGAAGTAAATGCCCATGGAATTGGTGGAAGTATGGTGGAAGATTGAAAACTGGCTGTTGCATAGAAGTGGAGATGCCGGCGTTGGATGGGGTAAACACAGTAAGAGTTTTAACAACACCAGGTTAAAGTCCAACAGGTTTATTTGGTAGCAAATCCCATTAGCTTTCGGAGCGCTGCTCCTTCGTCAGATGGATTTCCACTCCATCTGACGAAGGAGCAGCGCTCCAAAAGCTAATGGCATTTGCTACCAAATAAACCTGTTGGACTTTAACCTGGTGTTGTTAAAACTCTTACTGTGTCGCATAGAAAACAGAGTTGGAATAAATGGGTACTTTTCAGCATGGAAAAATGTAACTGGTGGAGTACCATACGGGTCAGTTCTTGGCCTGCAATTGTTCACTCTTTGCATTAATGGCCTGGTGAAAGGAACAGTATGTAAGCTTTCCAAATTTTCCACTGATACAAAGATACGTGAAAGAGCATGTTGTGATGAGGATATTGTGACTCTGCAATGGGATATAGATAAATTGGATGACTGGACCTGGAAAATGGAGTTTAATGTAGGAAAGTGTGAGGTCTTGCACTGAGGTAAGAGTGATCAAAAAGCAGATTATTATCTAAATGGAGAGAGACTGCACATCAGTGAAATACAGAGGGATCACAGAAAGCTAGCAAGCAGGTCCAACAGTAGTTAAGAAGGCAAAGGGCGTTTTGTCTTTTATTGCAAAGAGGTTGGAGTTTAAAAATAGGAAGGTTTTGTTGCAATTGAATAAGGTGTGGTGATTTAATTTGTCACATGCACTGGGATACAGTGAAAAGTATTGTTTCTTGCACGCTATACAGACAAAACATACCATTCATAGAGTACATAGGGAGGGAAGGAAAGGAGAGGGTGCAAAATATAGTGTTGCAGTTACAGATAGGGTATAGAGAAAGATCAACTTAATGTATACTAGCTACACTCAAAAGTCTGATGGCAGCAGGGAAGAAGCTGTTCTTGAGTCAGTATGTGTTCTCAGACTTTTGTATGTTTTTCCTGATGGAAGGTAGAAGAGAGTATATCCCAGGTGCGTGGGGTCCTCAATTATGCTGGGCTGCTTTTACGAGGCAACGGGAGGTGTAGACAGAGTCAATGGATAGGAGGCTGGTTTGCGTGATGGACTGGGCTACCTTCACAACCCTTTGTAGTTTCTTGTGGTGAGGACTCATCTGGAATACTACGTATAGTTTTAGTCCCCTTATCTAAAAAAAGATATAGTAACATTGGAGGCAGTCCAAAGGAGACTGACCAGGCTAATTCCTGTGGTGAGAAGGTTGTCTTATAGTCTGGGTCTGTATTCCTTGGATTTTAGAAGAGTGAGGGGTAACTTTATTCAAACATACAAGATCCTGAGGGGGCTTGACAGGGAAGATGGTGAAATGTTTTCACTAGTGAGAGAGTCTCGAACAAGGGGACATAGCGACAAGATAAAGGACCAGTGATTTAAAACAGAAGTGTGTAAAAATTTCTTCTCAGAGGGTGGTGAATCTCTGGAATTTTCTATCCCAAGGGTGGTGGAGGCTGGATCATTGGAAACATTTAAAGTGGAAGTGGATAAATATTTAATAGATCAAGGAATAGAGGGCTATGGGGAAATGGCACAGAAAAGGATTTGAGGTTGGCATAGATCAGCCAAGCTCATTTTGAATGGCGGAGCAGGCTTGAAGGGCCAAGTAGCCTACTCCTGCTTCTTGTGTCATGCTTCACGACGTCCTGCCATCACACCACCATGGATGGATTTTCTGATGTAGGAGGATAAATCCGGTGGGTGGGCCTGATAATAATATATTAATTTATTAAAATTATGTTCCTGACATTGAACTGTCATTAAAGGGGCAGGGAACAATCGCGTTGTGCTTTCATGCCGACGCAAAATGTGGTTTCGCACTTCCTGTAGCTGAATCCACCGGATATGAACAGGAGTGTAAAATCCTGGCCAAAATTTGCTCCTGAATGACAGCCCAGCGGTGCCTCACAGAATCCCACTGAGGTCATGGAACGCAAATCGATATATGAATCATGGAATAACTATGCACTCATTGATTCATTAGAAATGATCGGCCTTTGTGAGGTGGATAATATCAAGGATTATCATGCTATGAAAGCGATGCTCTGGCACATCTCCTGTTAAGTGCTCAGCAGTATTGATGAAGGGAATCAGTTAACATTGACTGCTCTTTCAAAAGTGTCTCTGCACTGTCCATTCCAAACACCAAGGTAATGCAGGACATAAACTTGGCAGGCTTTCAACAAATATATTTGAATGCTTGTCAATAACCACATGATGGTCCTGCTGAACGCTCTTTGGGACGACAATGCTAACTTACTTCCAGCTCTGGGAGCATATTGTTATGTTACTGGGCATTGCCTCCTGATGTCCAATGGCAGCTTGGGGCTCAATATCAAGATGTGACATCGGCATTAATCATGCTTGAGAGCAGGGATTTGGAGAGATGCTACTGTCCAGATGGAGCTCCACCTTGGGATGGTCCAGCACTAACCATTGACAAATGTTTGTCCTCTTAAGAGCCACCTTGCTAAGCTGCTATAATGCATGCATGGGTGCATCTATAGAAATGTCTGTAATGCATCTTTGACTGTATTGAAGCAACTCGAGTGCAATATGATGTATGCAGAAAACCTTAACATTATTGCACTGTGTGAGATGACACTCTCCTTAGATGCATTCTGTGGATAACAAATGGGCATCATTATCCATGTCCTTAGGGATACCTAAGAAACCAATCCCCTCACCACCAAACTCCTTCAAATATCTCTAACACCTGGAAATGACTCAAAATGTATGGGTCATGTAAGCTCCCTGGGTACCTAGCACAAACATGCTAGATCTGTTTTCTGTGATCACAAATGAGTCCTCCAAGTCTATATGGCATCAGTTCCTCATGAAGAACGTGGCAAATATGAGCTATTATATCCCTAGAAAAGCAAAGGCATCTGTGGCACTGTCTGTCACTCATCACCATGCAGTGCAGCGTCTTCAATGGACCCTTGGTCATGCCAAATGTCTTCATGGATTTGGTCCCTTTGTTAGCATCTCGGTCTTCCTGCGGCCCTGCTGGCTCTTGTCCCTCAGGGTGATGACCTTTCTTCAGCTGTGCTATTTGGCAACAGGCCCTTCATCTCCTCATTTTCAAAGTTATCAAGGCAGTCTTTCCTGCAGACTGCATTCTCCCCTCCTTGTCTCAGTGAACAGATACAATTGAGCAATCAATGTTCCCATTGAATAGTCTCCCTCCATATACAAGGCAGCCATGCAGTCTCCAACCTGTGACTTTCCCTTATTCTGTACATTAAGTACTAAGGCCATCTCTTGCAGGTTGATAGCATGCAGGAGGATGACAGGTAGCTCAGTTTTTCCCTCAGATGTGACTCTGCATTCACAACAAGGGTCTTCATTATGGTCAAAATATCCTAGTCCTCAGAGCCACAGTCAGCCTTGTGTTAGTTGTCCTCCAGTTGTCTTTCAAGCAACTATGGATACCCAGTCTTTGCACTCATGTCCTGACTGCAAGCATGGTGCCTTGAATGCCAGCACCAATACACTCGGAACATGGATGCTTGAAGGGTCTATGCTGTCTCGGCGCAGCAGACGTGGCCATTGATTCTTGGACCTGACATCCATTCTGACATGGCCATGTAAACATCAGATGTCAAATTAAGACCAAATTAAGATGGGTGGCACGGTGGCACAGTGGTTAGCACTGCTGCCTCACAACGCCAGGGGCCTGGGTTCGATTCCAGCCTCGGGTCACTGTATGCTTAGAGTTTGCATGTTTTCCCCATGCTTGCGTGGGTTTCCTCCGGGTGCTCCGGTTTCCTCCCACACTCAAGATGTGCAGGTTAGGTTGATTGGCCATGCTAAATTGTCCCTTAGTGTCAGGGGGACTAGCAGGGTAAATACGTGGGTGACGGGGATAGGGCCTGGGTGGAATGGTTGTCGGTGCAGGCTTGATGAGCCAAATGGCCTCTTTCTGCACTGTAGAGATTCTATGATATGCACCAAAGTTCCCAAACTTAATAGATTCTTGCCCGAATGCACACCATTAGACAAGGAGCCAAGCTCATTCACAAGAACATAAGAACATAAGAAATAGGAGCAGGAGTAGGCCATCTAGCCCCTCGAGCCTGCCCCGCCATTCAATAAGATCATGGCTGATCTGACGTGGATCAGTACCACTTACCCGCCTGATCCCCATAACCCTTAATTCCCTTACCGATCAGGAATCCATCCATCCGCGCTTTAAACATATTCAGCGAGGTAGCCTCCACCACCTCAGTGGGCAGAGAATTCCAGAGATTCACCACCCTCTGGGAGAAGAAGTTCCTCCTCAACTCTGTCTTAAACCGACCCCCCTTTATTTTGAGGCTGTGTCCTCTAGTTTTAACTTCCTTACTAAGTGGAAAGAATCTCTCCGCCTCCACCCTATCCAGCCCCCGCATTATCTTATAAGTCTCCATAAGATCCCCCCTCATCCTTCTAAACTCCAACGAGTACAAACCCAATCTCCTCAGCCTCTCCTCATAATCCAAACCCCTCATCTCCGGTATCAACCTGGTGAACCTTCTCTGCACTCCCTCCAATGCCAATATATCCTTCCTCATATAAGGGGACCAATACTGCACACAGTATTCCAGCTGCGGCCTCACCAATGCCCTGTACAGTTGCATCAAGACATCCCTGCTTTTATATTCTATGCCCCTCGCGATATAGGCCAACATCCCATTCATTGTGCATTTGGCTGTCGAGTCCAGCACTCAGCTGAGCCTTGCTCTTCGTGGTTTGAACAAGACAGTTATAGGGTCCCCCTTCAATCGACCATGATTTGCTGTGCTGAACACCTCCTACACGCCCTAAGACCTCTCCCCAGCCAATTCTTTTTTTAAGCTTGGTTTTCAAACTGCATCATTGCGAGGTCAGCTCAGAAATGGTGCTGCTAAGCTTCACGTGGGAGAGAGGCTTCCAACCTCCCTCTATCACCCATCAAACCCTACCATCCTCACTGCCTCCTAATTCCCCTTCTGCCGATCACTATCCAGCCTCCCCAATTACCCTTAAAACCATCATTATCCATGTTGATATCTCTGTCCTCCCTCAAACCCTTTAATGTTGATGTCCCTATGCCCCTTGTCGACCTGATCCTTCTTCAGACCACATGCACCAGACTTTCCAGGACCCACCCCCCCACTCCCATGGGATCGTCCAATACTGCTCCACATGACTTTCAACTACTGGCATATAGGATCCAGATGCCTCCCCTGACTGTGCCATCTGTCCACAATACTGGGAATTCCCAGGATCAAATTCCTTAGCTGACTGATCACACCCTGCACATGCTGTACATGACTGTCGCTACCCAGAGAGGCTTTCTCCTGCCCAAACGAAGACATGCTTGCCATTCCTCTAACATGGCCCACACAGCCCCAGTACAGTCTCTTCAATATGCCCATGACTGTTTGGCCTCAACTCCAGGACAGTCTTTCACTACTCAACTCAGTTTATTGACTACCCCCAGTTCTGCCTCTGTTTTCCCCTCCCTCCCTTTCCTTGCGTTCCTCCCCCTCACCCCATTCTCTGTCTTCTCCTTCCCCTCCCATGTTCTCCCCCACCACGCCCCACTACCACAGTCCTGCCTCCATCTCACCCCTCCCTGTTGGTTTTGTCTCCTGCACCGAGTCTTGGAGCAACACTTTGTGATACAGGTACTCAAAATCTTACAGTAATGTTCATAAATGTAGGAAAAGCTCCACTGACCTCAAAGTCATTGATGAACAGAAGCTTTCTAGGTGCAAGCTACTTATATACAGTTGGGAACCAGATCGTTCTAATTGTCAACTGTCCGGGCAATTAATTTGGACGGGGCACATAATTCTGGCAAGGTGACCTTTTAGTCAGTACTCGTGGGATGCAAATGAATTCAAATGTAGCTCCCGACATAGCTCAGGGGGAAATTCGACTCGTCTTTAACCCACCATTAAAGTCGAGAGAACAAAATTCCAGACTAACATCCTGCAGACAGAAAACTGACTTTTTTCATCATGTCAAACTTAGTGCCCTTGTCTGTTATGATTCCCATGATGTGGAGATGCCGGCGTTGGACTGGAGTAAATACAGTAAGAGTTTTAACAACACCAGGTTAAAGTCCAACAGGTTTATTTGGTAGCAAATGCCATTCGCTTTCGGAGCGCTGCTCCTTCGTCAGATGGAGTGGATATCTGATATCCACTCCATCTGACGAAGGAGCAGCGCTCCGAAAGCTAATGGGATTTGCTACCAAATAAACCTGTTGGACTTTAACCTCATGTTGTTAAAACTCTTATTATGATTCCCGCCATGCACAGGAATGGAAAATTCAGCCTTGTGAGTCTGCACCTCAAACTGATAACTCTTCGAATGCACTAGAGGAACAAAGGACCCATACCATATTTCACATTTAGGGAAATATAACCAAAATCCACAAAGTGCAGGAATACTGACCAATTCAACGTCAGAAACAAAATCCTGATGTAATCGCAAAAGCAGCATTTCTCCTTCAAAGATCTTCACTCAAAGGAATTTTTCTAAATAAAGACTGGAGTCATCACTGAACATAAATAATCTGGGAACTCAGAGTCTCCACACAAGATGCTCTGTCCTTGGATGCTGAGAGCTTATTCTTGAGTTGCCACTTTGTGAAGCATTGCTTCATGAAACAGATATTGTCATCCCAGGTCATCCAGCTGTGACTGTCCCAAGACCTTGATTTGAACTTTTAACTGTTTTCTTGCAACCTGATTTCCCCCTCATCAATCTCTTCATTCCTTTCTGTCAGTGATGTTTCATTGGGAGTGAATGGAAGTCACAGGTTCATTCCCAGGATTTTGTGCAAAACTCAAGTCTCTGAGCCAGAGAAATAGCAAGCAGGATGACAGCCAACTTAACAAGATTCATCTCCTCCCCCTGTAATCAGTTCTTCAAAGGAATTAGCAAAGCCATGAATAATACAGTGGTGTCCTGTGTTGTATCTACTTTGTCTCCCTTGACTATGGTGCTGTCAATCCCAAATGAACAAGAGAGATAAGGCAGAGAAAGAAAGATAGAAAGACAAAGAGAGAAAAACAGAAGATAGAAAGTGAAACAGAATAAGTGGGATAATTTTTTTTTTAAAGTTTCAGAAGTCAAGTTTGATGCAAGTTCACAAAACTATTGTAGCGCTGCTTGGTCGATAGAAATCAAATGGGATGACACAAAAATTGCTGCAGTAATATATCCCTCCAATCCTGCTACAGTGGCATTGGAGGCAGTTCAGAGGAGGTTCACTAGATTGATTCCAGACATAAGGGGTTTGTCATATGAAGAGAGATTGAACAGTTTAGGCCGATACCCTCTGGAATTTAGAAGAATGAGGGAGATCAAATTGAGGTATATCATAGAAAATCATAGAAACCCTACAGTACAGAAAGAGGCCATTCGGCCCATCGAGTCTGCACTGACCACAATCCCACCCAGGCCCTACCCCCATATCTACCCACTAATCCCTCCAACCTACGCATCTCAGGACACTAAGGGCAATTTTTTTTTAGCATGGCCAATCAACCTAACCCGCACATCTTTGGACTGTGGGAGGAAACCGGAGCACCCGGAGGAAACCCACGCAGACACGAGGAGAATGTGCAAACTCCACACAGACAGTGACCCAAGCCGGGAATCGAACCCAGGTCCCTGGAGCTGTGAAGCAGCAGTGCTAACCACTGTGCTACCGTGCCGCCCATATACCGTGCATATATCTTATATATGTGTACCGTGCATATAAGATGATAAAAAGAATGGACAAAGTAGACGTGGAGCGGATGCTTCCTCTTGTGGGGCATTCTAGGACGAGAGGTCATAGTCTTAGGGTAAGGGGCAGCAAATTTAAAACAGAGTTGAGGAGAAATTACTTCTCCCAAAGCGTTGTGAATCTGTGGAATTCACTCCCCCAAAGTGCGGTGGATGCTGGGACAGTGAGTAAATTTGAGGAGTTAGACAGATTTTTAATTGGTAATGGGTTGAAGGGTTATGGGGAGAAGGCAGGAAAATGGGGATGAGGAGCATATCAGCCATGATTGAATCACAGAGCAGACTCAATGGGCCGAATGGCCTAATTCTGCTCCTATATCTTATGAACTTATGCTACCTTCCCTCGGTTGTAATTTTAACTAGTTCCTTTCCAGCAGACAAGAGAGATCCACCTAAATACACAGACTGAGCACCAATTATGACACTGGGGCCCTGACTACAATTTTAACCCAAGGTCTGTGCAAGGGAACTGACATGACATTCTCCCAAGGTCAATATGGCAGCAGGTGGAGGCAGGCAAAAATGGTTCTTTCCTTGTGATTATGCAAAGAGCAGGAATGCTCATTCAAGGACTTGAAAGAAACATTAGACCTCATCTGTCATTGGCTTCTCCCCCTCCAACTACTGTAATACCATTCCGATTGTGCTCTCAATCGCTGGGTGAGTAGTGGTGAATGCTCCTTTAAGTCCCCAGCAGCTGTCTCCTGCAGTCCAAAACCCTCTGCAGACCAGTTGGATCGCACTTCACACCAGATTCATGATGAGTGCTATGCTGTTAAGGCCCATGAATTAGAATTGTTCAGATCTCATGCTATTCAGGGCCAGGTGCTTTACTGTTCACCTCAGTACTCAGCTGGATGACTATCAAATGGCATCTCCGTGAAGCAGTGGTAACAAAGGCAGATGTCAGGAAGGTCAGCTAGAGACTCTGCTTCTGACCTACCACAGCAGATGGGGAAGGTGCAGCCAGTGACAAAGGAAATACAGCTCAGGAAGTGAGGCATCAACTTCCAAATTTTCCATAATTTTCAGCACTAGTCTTTTCTGTTTCAGGCATTACAAACACTACAAGGCAGAATTCAATTTTGTTAGTCTGAAGAAATACAAAATATTGTTCCTTTCTGGTAACCATTGTCATATCTGTTGCTTATTCATTTAGAACTAAGAGCTGTACAGTACAGGAACAGGCCCTTTGGCCCAAGTCTCTGCCGACACTGATGCCTCTCTAATCTAATATTTTCTTGCCTCTCCGTGGTCCATATCCCTCTAATCCCTGCCTATTCATGTATCTATCCATATGCCTCTTGAACGTTGTTACAGAATCTGCTCCCATCACCACTTCTGGCAGCACATTCCAGGTGTGTAAAAAACTTGCCCCTTACATCTCTTTTAACCTTTACCCCTCTCACTTTCAATCTATTGACCCTTCGACCCTGGAAAAAAGACTCTGACTATCCTCTCTATCCAAGCCTGTCATAATCTTGTAAACCTCCATCAGGTCCCCCCTCATCCTCCAACGCTCCAAGAAAACAATCCAAGTTTGTTCAACCTTTCTTCATAGTCCATATCCTCCAAACCAGGCAACTTCCTAGTAAATTTCGTCTGCAACCTTTCCAATCCATCAACATCCTTCTGATAGTGTAGCAACCAGAATTGTACACAGTACTCCAAATGCAGCCTAACCCAAGTCTTATACAGCTGCAACATGATTTTCCAATTCCTATACTCAACGCCCCGACCAGTGAAGGCCAGCATGCCATACGCCTTCTTGGCCACCTGAGTTGCCGCCTTCAGGGAACTGTGGATCTGTATGCCTAGATCCCTCTGTATGCTAATATTTCTAAGGGCTCTACCATTTACTGTATACTTTCCTTCTGCACTTATTTCTGTTATCAATGGATATCAAACTGGAGGATCCTCTTCCTATCATTTATAGAAATCCATGAATATGGCTTCAAGGGAGAAGATCAGAATCTTTTCTAAAAAAATTATACTGGACGTCAGGGTACAATAAACATTGGTTTATAAGCACAGGCTCACTGAGAAAAGATTGAAAGGCATCTACACTCTAATCAAGGCTGTCTTTACTCCCTTTGAGTGGGATTGCAAATTCAAGCTTTGAAGTCATAGGTTAATTTCACATCCCAGCCTGGAATTCTCACTCAGTAGGAGTGTGAACTACAGATAGGACTGCAAGATTGTAGACAACAATAGTAAACCAACAATCCGTGTAGTTGTGGCTTGCTGATGAAAATGTGGGATTAGTTTTTGTTACAAGCTTTTCTTCTATGTAAAGAATTGCTGGAGTTTTGAGAGTTTTGTGTTGTACCTGTGACAGTGGCTGCTCCTGTTATTCTGTTTACTGTTTATTAACTTTGTTTTGTTACATAAAGAAGGTTATTTGTATATCAACGCATTCAACTGCCTTTTCCTTGTGGGCTCAATATGAACTTGGAGAACAAAGTGAAATCCTGTTCCGCCTGTCAGATAAGCCAGAAGATGGCACCACCAGCACCACTTTATCCTTGGGAGTGGCCTAATTGGCTGTGGTCCAGACTTCATGTGGACTTTGCAGGACCTTTCTTGAATCTCATTCTGAGTGGTTAGAAGCACATATCGTGAGTAACAATATTCCTGTTACTATAGAACATAGAACATAGAACATAGAACATTACAGCGCAGAACAGGCCCTTCGGCCCACGATGTTGCACCGACCAGTTAAAAAAAAAACTGTGACCCTCCAACCTAAACCAATTTCTTTTCGTCCATGAACCTATCTACGGATCTCTTAAACGCCCCCAAACTAGGCGCATTTACTACTGATGCTGGCAGGGCATTCCAATCCCTCACCACCCTCTGGGTAAAGAACCTACCCCTGACATCGGTTCTATAACTACCCCCCCTCAATTTAAAGCCATGCCCCCTCGTGCTGGATTTCTCCATCAGAGGAAAAAGGCTATCACTATCCACCCTATCTAAACCTCTAATCATCTTATATGTTTCAATAAGATCCCCTCTTAGCCGCCGCCTTTCCAGCGAAAACAATCCCAAATCCCTCAGCCTCTCCTCATAGGATCTCCCCTCCATACCAGGCAACATCCTGGTAAACCTCCTCTGCACCCTCTCCAAAGCCTCCACATCCTTCCTGTAATGTGGGGACCAGAACTGCACACAGTACTCCAAGTGCGGCCGCACCAGAGTTGTGTACAGTTGCAACATAACGCTACGACTCCTAAATTCAATCCCCCTACCAATAAACGCCAAGACACCATATGCCTTCTTAACAACCTTATCTACTTGATTCCCAACTTTCAGGGATCTATGCACACATACACCTAGATCCCTCTGCTCCTCCACACTATTCAAAGTCCTCCCGTTAGCCCTATACTCAACACATCTGTTATTCCTACCAAAGTGAATTACCTCACACTTCTCCGCATTAAACTCCATCCGCCACCTCTCGGCCCAACTTTGCAACCTGTCTAAGTCTTCCTGCAAACTACGACACCCTTCCTCACTGTCTACCACACCACCGACTTTGGTGTCATCAGCAAATTTGCTAATCCACCCAACTATACCCTCATCCAGATCATTAATAAATATTACAAACAGCAGTGGCCCCAAAACAGATCCCTGAGGTACACCACTTGTAACCGCACTCCATGATGAATATTTACTATCAACCACCACCCTCTGTTTCCTATCCGCTAGCCAATTCCTGATCCAATTTCCTAGATCACCCCCAATCCCATACATCTGCATTTTCTGCAGAAGCCTACCATGGTGAACCTTATCAAACGCCTTACTAAAATCCATATATACCACGTCCACTGCCTTGCCCCCATCCACCTCCTTGGTCACTTTCTCAAAAAAGTGAGGAGCCATGTCAAGTCTTTGCAATTTGTGGACTACCAGATTCTCTTGTTTCCTGTAACAGCACTACGTGTACAAGTGAGTTATTTCAAGAGTTCATGCAAAAGAATGGTATACGTCATGTGTGTACTGCACCATTTCATCTGGCTTCAAATGTAATAATAATCAGAAGCTTTTTCCCAGGGTCGAAGAGTTAATTACTAGGGGGCATAGGTTAAAAGTGCGAGGGGCAAGGTTTAAGGGAGATGTACGAGGCAAGTCTTTTTACACAGAGGGTGGTGGGTACATGGAACTCGCTACCAGGGAAGGTACTGGAAGCAGATACAATAGTGAGCTTTAAGGGGCATCTTGATAAATACATGAATAGGATGGGAATAGAGGGATATGGTCCCCAGAAGGGTAGGCAGTTTCAGTTCAGACAGGCAGCATGGTCGGCGCAGGCTTGGAGGGCTGAAGGGCCTGTTCCTGTGCTGTAACTTTCTTTGTTTAGTGCCCGATGGGCACTGCCCAGCCATGTCCCGATCACCTGTGGGCTTCAATGGCCTCCAATCCCCCCAGCCTGGCCATGGCGTCCTGTCCCTATTGGTGGGGACCATGAGTGATTCTCGAAGTGTCCATGAGGATGGAAACGACCATGCCGGTTGCATTGTCATGCAAAGCATGATGTTAATATTCAAATCATGCTGGCAAAACAAGGCTGGGACAGTGCCATTCAGCGTGAGACCTGTTTGCATTTCTTTTTGGTGCTTCCCGGTTCATTACACCGATCAGCTGATGCAGCAGGTGTCATTTTAGCCATTACTCACAGATTTAATCAGTCTTCCCTCCTATCTTTGTTAACTTGATGATGCACCATGGGACTTCACCCTTCATCTGCATTTCTTCACAAAAAATGTATACAGTATAAAACCAGACACAGAAGCAGATAAAATTCAGCTTTATCTGCATCACAGAGCAATATCAACACATGGCTTTTATCAGACATGGCAATGCTATTTCTTACTGCACTAGCTTTTTGCAAAAACATAGAAAACATGGAAAATAGGCGCAGGAGAAGGCCATCGTAACAGAATATCAGAAATTAAATCCAGGCAGGTTCTCATTTCCCATTCTGGGTAAAATAAATAAATATCACTTCATTCAGTGATACCCAAATTGGAAGTTGTGCATTTCTATCCCCCTCTGGACTTGAGCATATATTCTAAACTGGTATGTCCATGGAGCACCATGGACTGCAACTTGGTCAGAAGTGCCATTTTTCAAGTGAGATATTGAAATGTGATCTAGTCTGTCTAGTGAAAAAGCAACAAGTTTTCCTCTAGCTTGTTCTAGCCAATTCTGATCCCTCCACACATACATTTTCTGTGCATTTTATCTGTTCATACAGACTGGCTACTGTACTTACCGACAAACAACAATGACTGCACTTCAGATGTAATTCATTAGTTGTAAAATGCTTTGTGGAGGCCTGGGAATATGAAAGCAGCTATATAAATGTGAAATATAAACAGAAAATACTAGAAAACACAGTAGGACGGGCAACATCTGTGGAGTGTGAAAAAGGACCCACTTTAGACTCACAAAGTTAACTCTGTTTCTCTCTCCACAGATGTTACCAGATCTGCTGAGTTTTTCCAGCATTTTCTGCTTTTATTTCAGATTTCCAGAAAACACAGTATTTTGCTTTTATTTTACTGTATAAGTGCGTTCATTGTTAACCTTTCTCTGAAGCCAAAATCAAAAGGCCAGTTAAAGTCAACACTGATGAATACAAACGTCAGAATGATAAACACAGAGGGAAAGAATGCATCCGAGAACAATTCCAATAAAATTAAAGAATTTCTTTGAATAAATCTCTTGCTCTTCATTCTCTTTGAAAGAGTTGCAATGGATCAAATTTATTTTTATTTGCTCCCAAAGTGCTCTATTGCAACAAAAAAGCTCCTTCCCATCCATTCCCTTTGCAAAGAACCTCAGGAAGCGAAGTCACTTCAATTTACATAGGATATAGAGCGCAGGCCCAACTAGCTGAATATTGTTGATGCTCCATTTATGCTCCATTCATGTCCTGGCTCAACTGGTTTAGAATTCCAATGAACCAGATACCTTCAATTCAGGATTGGGGAACAAATAGACAAGGAATTGGGGAAAAAAGCTTGACCCTAACTTTACTCCATTGCCCATTCGAAAGAACTGTGGAATCAATAATCAAACTAGAACAATACATTTCATCTCTAAATCACGGGTCAAATCATATGCACTCCAATTTGCTAGCTTGCTTGCTGATCAAAGTGGGGACTAATTCATTGCATCGGCAAATCCTGAAACATACAAGTAATCTTGCGGAATTTAGGGATGACTTTTTTCTAACTCAGTCACTGGAATATTTATGCCTGAGCTGCTGACCTTGGGCAATAAATATGGAAGCAGATGGTCCAAAGGTGCACATAATCCATAACCACACAGCACCTGCCACGTGAGACAAAAACCACAGGAGACCACATACCAGGAATGCACCCCTGAGCAGCTGTCACAGCCTTGACACAATACACAGGATATCCTTTTTGGTCTGGAGCCCCTTTGTTTATCAGCAGGTGATATCTGAAGACTAGGTTTATTTTGGATACAATATGTGTGAGGACGTGCCTGTTTATAGATCTTGGTAGCAAAGAAACAATTTCTAAATCTGCAGATGACACCAAATTGGGAGTATATAATCAATAGAAAGGAGGGCTGCAATGAGTTACAATATTAACAAATTTGTAGAAGGGGCACATAACTGGCAAATAAATTTTAACATAGATAATTGTGAGGTAATACATTTTGGTAAAAAAAGGAAGTTGCATATTTCTTAGAAAATAAGAATCAAAATGGGTTAGAGGAGCAAATACAAATATACAAATCACTGAAAGTAAAACAGATTAACAAGGCCGTAAAATAAAAACAAACCAAGCACTAGGACTTATTTCTAGAATTGAAAGAAAGAATTGAAAGATAAAGAAGCTCATCTAAACTTATACTGAACCTTGATTAGTTCACACATGGGAGTACCATGCATAACTCTGATCATATTATATAAAAGGACATAGAGGCACTGGGGTGGAGTGCAAAAAAATTACAAAAATGATACCAGAAATGTGGGGAGATAACTATCAGGAGAGGATGAACAGACTGAGGGTGGCATTCTCCTACCTCATTCGCCCTGTCTCTGCTACCATGTGAATGGAGAATTTAGCACTCAGCCAAAACTTCATTCATTGAAGCAACACCCGTGAATCTAGCCAAAGGATGAGGTGGGAGGTTTCCAGCATGGGTCAAGGATCTCTTGATAAGAGACAGTTGAGTGTTGACCTAATAGAGATCTTGATTAAGGTTTTTGATTAAGCGGACACAAGTGAATGTTTCCACCTGTGGGGAGGAGCAAAGCTAAAGCTTGTCAATATAAGGTTGTCAATAAGAAATTAAATAAGGAATTCAGATTAAATTTCTTTACGCAAAGGGTGATGAGTTGGCTACATCAGACAATTGTAGTTGAAAATCATTTAGATGCCTTTAAGGGGAGGCTTCTAGACAAGCATACGAGGGAGAAGGGAATAGAGAACTTTTCTGATGTTAAATGAGGAAAGACGGGAGGAGGTCCAAAACATAAAAGCTGACATGGACCAGTTTGCCAAATGGCCAGTTTTTGTGCTATATGTCCTATATAATCCCCTTTTTGCATATGCTCTAACTTAAATTACAACCTACTTATTTTTTGAAGTTTATTTTAAATCATGCTATTTCATGGTTCTTGAGTGGTGTAATTCTGAGCACGTTAGAACAGGAAAATCCAAGTTCCAAGCTGCATTATAGATAGCTGACCTCAACTGAGGAAGCAGTTAGGATGTTGCAACTGACTTCAACAGTTCTGAGGGTGGGGAAACATCAGCCAGTGTTTCTATGGCTGATCATAGAACCATAGAGAAATTACGGCACAGGAGGCCATTTGGTCCATCTTGTCCATCCCAGCCCAAGGACACCCAGGTGCCCTTACTAATCCTACATTTCTGAACCCGACCTATAGCCCTGTAGCTTACAGCACTTAAGGTGCAGATCCAGACAATTTTTAGAAGAGTTTAGGGTCTCTGCCTCCACCACCAACTCAGGCAGCAAATACTCCACCAAGGGAAATAATTTTATCCTGTCCACTCTATCTTGTCCCCTCAATTTTGTACACCTCTATCAAATCACCCTTCAGCCTTTTTTGTTCCAAGGAAAATAACCCCAACCTATCCAATCTCTCCTCATTGCTACACTTTTCTATCCCCGGCAACATTCTTGTAAAACTCTGCACTCTCTCCAGAGCAATTACTTCCTTCCTGCAATATGGTGACCAGAGCAGCACACAATACTCCAGTTGTGGCCTCACCAGTGTTTTATACATTTCCAACATTATATCCGTACTTTTATATATATATCTCTGCCAATGAAGGAGAGCATTTCATATGCCTTCTTTATAACCTTGTCTACTTGAACTGTTGCCCAATCACTAGCCAATGATCATGTATGATCAATTGTGAACAATAACATGCCATTGATGCTGCCACAGTAAAAGATTCCCCCAAACAAACACTCAGTTTCACACAGGTTCGCTTACGTTTGCCCGGGTATCTTCTGCTTCGGAAAATTGAATGTAGAAAAATGACACAATTTTAAAAAAATATAACATTATATTACAGTGAATGTTAAAAATATATTTTCCAAAATCCAAAACAAAACTCAATCCCACAGCCACATTTTATTAAAATAACCAAAGGGCTGGTGAAGGGCTCCAGCTGCAAAGGAACAAGGAAGGGAGATGATTTACAATTACAGATCAATGACCTAAACCAGCTGTATAGCAGCATATGAATAGAGTTCACAAATAGAGCTTCAAGAAACAAACCAGATCCCCCTGCAACTAACCAGGGAGAGAATCTACATTAATCATTGTCATGTCAAGACACCCAACTCTCTTCAAGAACTATGAACTTTAGATTCATAATGCAAATTCTTAGCACCACATAACATGCACCTTTCAGCAGGAGTCACTGGTTTGCAGTTAAGGGCGGCACGGTAGCACAGTGGTTAGCAATGCTGCTTCACAGCTCCAGGGACCTGGGTTCGATTCCCGGCTTGGGTCACTGTCTGTGTGGAGCTTGCACATTCTCCTCGTGTCTGCGTGGGTTTCCTCCAGGTGCTCCGGTTTCCTCCCACAGTCCAAAGATGTGCGGGTTAGGTCGATTGGCCATGCTAAAATTGCCCCTTAGTGTCCTGAGATGCGTAGGTTGGAGGGATTAGTGGGTAAATGTGTAGGGATATGGGGGTAGGGCCTGGGTGGGATTGTGGTCGGCGCAGACTCGATGGGCCCAATGGCCTCTTTTTGCACTGTAGGGTTTCTATGATTCTATGAAGAGCGGTAACCCTAACAATCAGATCCTCAGAGCAACTGTTTGTGCATTGACCAAAACCAGTTAATTCAGCATAGATCAGACAGGGATTGAAGGTACAACCTTCCTGGTCTGAGAGATTCAGTTCCACTGCTGTCAGCACAGTTACACACTATATCAAGAGAGCCCTATAACAGATAGCGGAAGTCAAATTCACAGAGTGTTATATCATCTATTGTACCTGTAATTAATTCTGAAGATATACAGTAATCTGATGCCAGGGGTGTTAGTATATGGGTGTTTTTAGGCACAACACATTCCTGTAAGAGCCATTGTTCAAAATTTTTCTCCAGACACTGACTGGCAAGATAAACTCAATGTAGAAGATGCAACGCCTGCACAAACCTTTACAATATGGTTTTATTTTTTAGAAAATGATGTAGACATGTTCAGAGGCATGCAAAAATTTTTGTATCACCGCTTGTATCTCTGAGGACTCTATTCACAAAGCAGCTCACCTTTTGATAGATATTTGACATGGCCTGATAAAGCACTGTATGATCCTGGTTTGTGCTCTTGGGTATCTCAGCCAGGATTATAGCAGTAACATAAAAGTAAGTTTCAATAGCCGTGTCCTTTTTCTTTATTCATTTGCAGGACATGGGCGTCGCTAGCTGGCCGGCATTTATTGATGTGGAGATGCCGGTTTTATTTATTGCCCAGGCCTAGTTGCGCGCTATACAGAAGAAGCATACCGTTCATAGAGAAGGAAACGAGAGAGTGCAGAATGTAGTGTTCCAGTCATAGTTACGGTGTAGAGAAAGTTATTGCGAGGTAGGTCCATTCAAAAGTCTGATGGCAGCAGCGAAGAAGCTGTTTTTGAGTCGGTTGGTACGTGACCTCAGACTTTTGTATCTTTTTCCCGACAGAAGAAGGTGAAAGAAAGAATGTCCGGGGTGCGTGGGATCCTTAATTATGCTGGCTGCTTTGCTGAGGCAGTGGGAAGTGTAGACAGAGTCAACGGATGGAAGGCTGGTTTGTGTGATGGATTGGGCTATGTTCACGATCTTTTTGTAGTTTCTTGTGGTCTTGGAGCAGGAGCCATAGCAAGCTGTGATACAACCAGAAAGAATGCTTTCTATGGGGTGTCTGTAAAAGTTGGTGAGAATTGTAGCTGACATGCCAAATTTCCTTAATCTTCTGAGAAAGTAGAGGTGTTGGTGGGCTTTCTTAGCCATCAGCCATGACCTAATTGAAAGATGGGACAGCTGGAGGGACTGAACGGTTTACATCATGAGGGAGACTGTGGTGTAGTGGCAACGCCACAGAACTAGTAATCCAGAGACCCAGGCTATTGCTCTGGGAACCTGGGTTCAAATCACCATAGCAGCTGGTGGAATTTGAATTCAGTTCATAAATCTAATATAAAACTAGTCTCAGTGATGGCAATCATGAAACTATCGTCAATTGTTGTAAAAACTATCAGTGTCGCTAATGCTGTTCAGGGAAGGAATTCTGCCTTCCTTACGCAGTATGCCCTACTTGTCACTCCAAAACAATACAATTGACTCTTAACTGCCCTCTGAAATGCCAAACAAACCAATTGGTTCAAGGGCACTTAGGGATGGGCAACAAGTATTGACCTTGATACCCATATCATATGAAATAAAGGAAAAATATTGTAGATATAGCTGAGCAAAAAGCTGGGTTAGGCTTTGGCTCTGTTGCACCATGACAAAGTAACTTGCCATCAGGGCTGTCTCATTAGAGTGTCACTTCCTGAGGGTTTCTGGCACAATGGAGCTATTAACCACCAGGAGACAGTGCCTCCAGAACAGGAAAATGAAAACGTTGTGAAATATCAGTGACGGGTAGGGAGTGGGGGTGGGGCATGCTGGCGGCAATGAAAGATGCATTATTAGATTATATGGTTCTTACAAACAAGATTTGTATAGACATATTTCTCATCAGTGAGGAATGTTACACAAATCCCACAAAATGGAAAGACAAAATGATTTAAAGATTATTTTGCGCTGATGGATTTTTGAATAAAAAACAGTGAAGAAGGCGGATCACAAGGCACTGATCAGATGCTCCAGCCCCTGTGGCTCTGCTGTTATTTACATAATAATGTCATTATGATACAGTAGAAGTAGACAATTACCAGACAGCCTTGATGCAGACACTTCAGCAAAAAGCAATGCCGGCACCACTGTGCCCCTCAGCCCTGAGGAGCTCCCATTGATTTGTGTGATTTAACCCCGCTGTGACTGGCATACACTGTGGTGCTGTCTTCAAACCATCTGCTCACACTCTGCTCCAGAGACAAGACTGTCAGCCACAGATTGGACAGCCCTGCCATCTGAGCAAACAGCTCCAATAAAAAAGAACCTTAATGGAGTTATAAAAGCATTGTTTACTCAGGGGAGGTAGGGGTGTGTGTGTGTCTATGTGTGTGTGTGTCTGTGTCTCTGTGTGTGCGTGTGTGCATTCAGTTGAATAGAACCTATTTGTGGATTGAGTATTTCCGCAATATAAAAATATCATCATTATCATTGAAGGAAACAGCTTCCAGTGGGACTGTAGCAGTAATTTAGACATTTGTCCCTATTCCAGAAATACTAAGTGATCAACAGCACACCCACAGAACAATGGCTCAATTCTCAACAGAATTCAGCTGCAGATGAGCTGCTGCTACCTTGAAAGTTCAATGGGACTGACCTTGATTTTACATATGTTGGGCACAAACTTTTATTGTGTATGTAGCACACTGGCCCTGTGTCACTCTGTTTGTCCCATGCGGCCAACCGTATCCTACACGTCCTCTGTATATACCGGAAGACCTTGATTGGACACGATCCTAATGTACACAGCTCGACTGGCTGAAATGATGCAAGTATTTCAAATCTGATCAACAAATGTGTAGGCAGCCTCTTTGCTGTTCACGCTGCATGAAGCTGCAAGATTCAAGGGACCAGAATTAGCATTATTTAAAGAGCCAGGCACCAACTTGCAGGAAAGGTAAATTCTCAGAACTTTTTTCACTGTTAAGTGTCTGAAAGTACTATGGACGTAGTGAGGACTGTAGCGAGGAGTATAGCGACTGCTGGGGGTACATGCTGATTGTGGGAGGGAGGGGGGAACCTGGTGCCAGCAAATGCCAAGGTGGCTCAGTGAGAGTAAGGGTTGGGTGGTGCAAGGGATGTGCAAAGTGGTCCAGTGGGAGACTGAAGGTGGTTCACTTACCCTGGCTGAGCAAAGATGATCATTCATCTTAATCATTGAGCAATACAGTACCGAAAAATGCCTTCAGCCTAACAGATCCATGCCGACCATGGTGCCCTTCCAGCTAGTTCCAATTGCCCGCGTTTGGCCCATATTGCTCTAGTCCTTTCTCATCCACATACTTACCCAAATGCTTTTTAAATGTTGCTATTGTACCTGCCTCAACCATTTTCTTTGGCAGCTTACCTATATGCGCACCACCCTCTGTGTGAGGAAGTTGCCCCTCCGGTCCTTTTTAAATCTTTCCTCAATCTATTCCTCAACACTCCCCAGAGCCCGACCATTCACTGTACAAATCCTACCCTGGTCTGACATTCCAAAATGCAACACCTCACATTTATGTTTTGAAATCCATTTGCCAATCCTCGGCCCACTTCCCTAACTGATCAAGATTCCCCTGTAATATTTGATAATCTTCTTCGCTATCAACAATACCTCATCATTTAGCATCATCCGCAAACTTACTAACCATACCTTGTACATTCGCATCCTAATCATTTATATAAATAATGATTAACAAGGGTCCCAACACTTATCCCTGAGGCACACCACTAGTCACAGGCCTCCAGTCCGAGAAACAATCTTCAACCATCACCCTCTGCTTCCTCCAATCGAGCCAATTTTGAATCCAATTAGCTAGCTTTCCCTGGATCCCATGCGACCTAACCTTCCAGACGAGCCTACCATCGGGACCATGTCAAAGCCTTTTTCCGATACTGCTGCCCGTCCTCTCCTGGAGTGCACATGCACTGACCAGGGCTGCCATTGCATCCCAGGTGGGGGATGGTGATTCTGCTGGAAGGCCGTCTCCTGGAGAAGAGATAAAGTGTGTCCCGCCTCTGCCCCTAGCCATCCAGCATCCTTATGCGGGCTCCCTCCAAAAAATGTCAGTTCTGTCCTCTTGCCTGCCATCTCGTGCTGTCGTTATGGAATAAGTGCTGGGGAATGCTGGGGAGCCGTTTATATGGAGCTCCCTAGTGCTTGCAGGAGTTAAGTGGTTGTGGGGCAGGCAAATTAGTGGGAAAACAATGAGGCATAAGATTTGGCCTGAAAACATGCTGGCACCATCAGCAGGAAACACTCCAGGCGCGATCTTACCAGACGTTGACACCACGCTCCCAGTGCAGAGAGGTCAGAGAATTTGGTACCCAGCTAAAACTCCATTCACTGCAGCGGGATGGGAAGATCCCACCAGTGTGAACAGCTGTAACATTCCGGCCTCGGTTTTTTTGCGCTGGAACCAACACTCTGCCAGTTTTGGTAAGGTTTTGCCCCACTAGACTGGAACTCATCAATGGGCGGGATTTTCCTCCCCCTCTGTGAAGTGTTTGGTGGCAGCAGGCCTCCTGAAATCTTATGGTCTCACCGTTGTCCACAGGAAACCCACGGCGGGGCTACGCTGTTAGCGGCACCATAAGATCTTGCCACCATGAACAGCAGTATGATTTCAGCGAATGGTCTAGGCAAGTCCAACCCAAGCACCCTCTCCTCTTGCACAAAAATTGATTAAGATTGTCTAACTTTATGAAAGATGCAAAATGCTACTGGAACAAAGACAGGCTTACTTATCTAAATTTATACATGAACTAAGTTTTAGCATCATTATAGTTAAGTTATAGCAGCAAATCAGTACCCTCAGGAGAGATGGGGAGGGAGGAAATTTAAGTTGTCAGAATAAAAAGACAGGATTACGACCTGGTGATGTTAGTTGTATGTTTCTAGTAGTCTTAAAACTGATCCAATTCTTTGTTCAGCTATACCCCGCAGGACCTCATTAACAGTACAATTAAGAATTAACATCCTGCCATGTGCCCACAGTGAAGTGCCTCACAGTTACATCACTCTAGTGGACATTTCAGAACCTGGTTTATTCATGTTCCACAATTAGACAGCTGGGTACTAATAAATTGAAACCAAGCTCCCTCCCTCACTCTGTGAGTCGCTTAATTTTTAAAAATAGTGATATTGGACAGAAGGTCTCCTTTATAACATCCAGCAGATAAAAAGGAGCTTCAAAGACACAGTAACCCAAAGCTGAGCCCAATGGAGTGTTTCACCAGACAAATTGGTCCCTCTGCTCTCTCCAGCACAGGCTTCCTGAGCCAAAGTCCTGTCTCTGACCAGGTGTGGAGCTCCAGACACACAACAGCTGTAGTTTCTAGTCAGCTGAGTTGCCGATGTGAACAATCCAACCTCAGTTGGCTTGCAGGATCTGAATGAAAGATATTCTTTCCTTTCTCCTATGTAAAAGGATTCCTGTTCAGATTTTTCGGGAAAGATCCCTTTGCATTATTTAACCTTTCCTCCAATAATAAAATCAAATTTCACAGCATAAGTTACAGTAACTAGCACTTTGCTACAATAAAATTGTTAATTTAGAGCTCCTTTTAGATTATTTTATCTGAGGAAGTACCGCAATTAACCCCAGAACTGCAGGAACATTTGTTTTTACATTACAGAAGCTGTTCTACAATGTTATTATGATTTTGAACAACTTTTAAATTTGAAATCTGTTGTATTTGGCTGTAAAGCCTCTGAAAGTAAAGGATAAACCAGTGGCATGTCACATAAACTGCTCCAATTTTAATTTTAACTTCCTTTTGTCATAGTTATCCCTTCAGCTCTCCTCTCCCACCTGACTCATGCTGAACCATGTGGCTCACCCTTTCATACTTCACCCAAATGGGCTCTCACTCTGTGTATGGCCAGACAGTTGGTAGGTTGTTCATCATACATCAAAGCCACTTTCCAGCAAAAGTCATTGATAGTGACTGAAGTCAAAAACTAGTTCGTTTACCCTGTCCTACCTGTCTGACAGCAATCCATATTAAAGTCCTGGAGATTTCTTGCTTATCACACACACTATTGTGATAATTTCATAATACTTTGAGACTTTGGAGATAGATTTTAACTATTCCCACAGTGTTGCAATTTTAAAATTTTTTTTACTCCAACCTTAAAGTTAAAAGACCAATGCTCAGAATGGACTGGGCAAATCCAAACCAATTCCTTGCTTGCTCCAAAAGCCACATTCAAAATCCAACTGAATCCAATTCACGTTCCCCATAAGAGATATGAACAAGATCCAAGCTGACAAGCTAAGGCATTGCACCTCATTTTGGGCTTGATCCGATGCTTGATCTTAGCCAACAGGGTAGTAAATGGGCAGAGCAGGAAGGATGAGGTATGAAACAAGCTAAAGTCAATGCCTTCCTAACAACTTGGTTGACCTAGATCTGACCTCCCTTTTCATTTAGTTTTGATTTCTCTGCTGGTAAGCTTTTAAACTTAATTTGCATATTTTAATGTTATTCTATTCATATGTGAGTTCTGTTGTTTTCTTATTTCCCTGTATCTTCTTGACAATAAACTTTCAAAATTCTTTTTGGGCTCTTCCTTCCAGGTTCTCTGACATCCCAACAGGTTCCCAACCACAGTAATGACTCTGAAAGATTTTGATTGGTCCTCTAGATCTCACACCTTGCTGTGGGAATCTAACTGCTACTTTTTCTCATTTCTGGTCTAGTTCTGGACCTCCAACTACCGTTAGTACTCTGACAATGCTACCGCCTTAAGAAAAAAATAAAATAGCCTCTTCTTTTTTCTAAGTACAATAATAAACTTGTTCTTCAAAGAGTTTGGAGTTTGCCTGGTTAGGTTTCTGAGGCCACACAAATCGGGATTTTCAGGCAGAGAGGGAGGATAGGGGCTGGAAAGAGGGCATAAATACAGAGCAACAAGTGAGCATTTGACAAATGGGGCAATCTTGGCAGCAATCAGTGACCAAATATGCTTCAAACACTTTCCTGATATAACAGAAGTGTAGGAAAGCAAATTCTGGTTGAGCATATTCCAGGAAGACTTCATCATATGACCTCCACATGCAAGCCATATATAATTATACAACTTTTTTTGTTCAAATGCATGTTCACATATTCAAAGTCTTAAAAAAAAGAAAAATGGACAAAGTTTTAAAACGTCCCTATGATTTTCCACCTGGATTGTTCAAAGCAACATTCAGGAGATTGATCTTTGTTCTGGAGACTCCATGACAATTGGATGCAGTGCGGAGGTGCAGATTGGGGCCACAGTAATTACCAGGGAAACCGGGACTGAGAAGGAAGTACAAGGGATGAATCAAAGTGAAGCAGTGCAATAGCATTCCAGAATAAAGTGATTTTGCGAGAGATCAGTCATTGCTGTTGGTGCAAGGGAATAGGACACAAGATTGTACAATTCTTCTTACTTCCTTCTCTCCTCCCACAACCGCAACCTCAGCGGGCTCTGCTTCAATCTTTCCCAAAACTTTAGCTCTACCCAGGTCTATCATATCACCCACTAATTCCTACTCGACAGGAATGAACTAAAAGACAGAAGGAAAATGCAAAAGATAGAACAAGAATTAAAGAACACATAGAAAGGGAGAAACCAACAGCACTAAAAACCCAAAAGAAATACAAAGGTTGAGATCAGCAAAATGCAACAAAGTGAAAGAATGACAGATCAGAGCTGGAACCAGTACTTTAGATTCAGTCTGACTTATAGCATTGTGCAGTTTGATCAGCTCCTCTGCTGCTGAAATGCTCAACCATTCATTTGTTATTTCCATGCTTAACTATTCCAAAGCTCTCCTGACCGGTCTCCCATCATCCATCTTCCATAATTTTCAGCTCATCCAACATTCTGCTGCTTGTATTCTAATTCACACAAAGTGCCATTCATCACCCTGTCTGCGCTAGCCTATGCTGGCTCCTTTTCCTGCATGGTCTCAACTTAAGGTTCTCATCTTTTTTTCAAGTCAGTTCATGGCTTCATCCCTCAATATCTCTGTAACCTCCTCCCGCTTACAATCTACAGAGATCCCTGCACTTGCCCAACTCTTGCCATCCTATGCATTCTCGACTTTCTTCACTCTACCATTGATGAATTTTCCTTCAGCTGCCTGGGCCCCAAGTTCTAGAATTTCTCCCTAACCCCTCCACCTCTCTCATTCCTAAAAGCACTCCTCAAATCCTACTTCTTATCCTAATACGTCCTTATGTGACTCAGTGACAAAATTTTGTTTGACAACCATCCTGTAAAGTGCATCAGGAAATTTTTGCTATGTTAAAGCTAAGAGATAAAACCAAGTTGTCGTTGAGTTGTTTTGGTTATGAAGATCAACATGCTACTGATTTTGTTGATTACTATTCTCCATTGATTATAGACATGTTGGTCTTGAGTTTAATAATATACCTTGGTTTCTACCAACTTAATCCAACACCATTTATGGAATATGTAGATTGCCTATTTTTCCTTCTCATCAGCAGTACCACACTGTTGTCTATTTTAAACTTAATCTACCAGTTATTACATTTCAGATGTTGCCATACAATCGATGTTGGCTGAATGAGCAACCATTCATTTGTTATTTCCATGCTTAACTATTCCAAAGCTCTCCTGACCGGTCTCCCATCATCCATCTTCCGAAATCCGAAAGCTTATGGTATTTGCTACCAAATAAACCTGTTGGACTTTAACCTGGTGTTGTGAGACTTCTTACTGTGAATGAGCAACACCATAGATCTGGTAGTAATTTGGAGAAAAACAATCCTTCAGGTGATAATGTCTGGTCAAAGATCATTCTTTCAAAATAATCCACAATCCCAATTTCAAGATCAGCCAAAGCAGATACTCTGTGGGTTATCATACACTGGTCTCAGCTGACAAGGCAGCTGCACAATTTGTTCTCAGATTTCTGATACTTCTCACGGTCCTGAAATAACTAATGCACTCTCTAACCTTTGCTCCCTGGAAAGGTTTCAAGTTTCCACCAACTAAGGAATCACAAATTCCAAAAGTGCATTGGATCTGCCATGGAAACTAACAGCGATGCACTGTACCACCTTGCCAACCACCAAGAAATGTGCTTGCACTAATTCTCTGATCTGTCCAAGTGTACTGCAACACACAATGACCCTGTATCAGACTGAAACGTTTGCCATAATTCCCGGGCTGTTCACACCAGCAGGATCTTCTGGTCCCGTTGACAGCGCAGCCCCGCCATGGGTTTCCCAGCAGCATGGGGTGCAGTCAGTGGGAAATCCCATTGGCAGTGGCGGGATGGGAAGATCCTGCTGCCGGCAAATAGCACGCCACCTCCTACCACGAGAAACACACTGCGGGGAGGCAAGAGAACCACCCCCCTCCAGCCCCCAAGTTAACTCTGTTTCTTTCTCAGCAGGTGCTGCTCAACCTGCTCAGTATTTCCAGCATTTTCTGTTTTAATACTGCAGTATGCCTTAAAGGAGGTCGCTGAGAATACCAAAGTCAGAAGAATCATCCCTGGGACATGGATGTAGTTCTCATGGCAACAAGAAGCTATTTCAGAAACTTTTCAGGTCATCCATGGTGGTGGGTGGTTTGATAGTGGGAATAGGGCAGTAAGGTTACATGCTATTTTTTGGAGCACTATTGCCCATTACCTTCCAAAGATGGAATGGACCTGGAGAATGTTTTCATAACCTCGAAGGAGATCATTAACTTTTAAAAAGTGATTCAAATTCCCAGTTTTAACTAAAAGAATGACACCACAAGGTTTCACATTTTAAACAAAAACTTCAACTGCATCAGAGTTAAAAAAAAGCAAGTACTACTAACTTAGTACAATGGAGGTAATCTTGAGCCCATGCTCTCCACTTGTGGGAATGATGACGGAGGCTCAAGATCCAGCGAAACCCAGAAATCACACATCTCGTCAGCGAGATTGCCATTTCCAATTATTGCCAATCCTCACCAGTGACATAATCGCGTTTGTGTCTATAATAGGCGTGAACCAGATTTTAATACATTTTAATAAATTGAAATATAATTAAAGAGCTATTTACCAAATCATAGAATCCCTACAGTGCAGGTGGTGACCATTTGGCCCATCTGGGCTGCATCGACCCAGTCTCTATCCTTGTAATCCCACATAATTACCCTGTTAATGCCCTGACATTAGGGGGCAATTTAGCATAGCATCAACCGAACCTGCACATCTTTGGAGTGGGGGAGGAAACCAGGGCACCCGGACAAAAACCCCCATAGACACGGGAAAAACATGCAGACTCCACACAGACAGTCACCCGAGGACAGAATCGAACCTGGGCCTATTGACCCCTCACCATTGGTGAGACTTACAACAGTTTCACCCAGACATGAACCCATCATGGGGATCCGTCTGTGGGCGTAAAAGTGAGTATAGCCCCCGGGGAGAGGGACATAGACAAGTTGGCATGGTGCCAAGCCAGCTTTGATTGTGGGGATGGGGGTGTCTGAGAGTTCTGTGAGGGGGAGGGTTGTTATTTTTTGTTCTGATCGGGGCACCCTTTAAAAACCACAACCCGATCTCAGTACAGTCAGGCTTTGTTGGTGTGTTTAGGTCCCGCCCCTTAACTATGACATGGAACACGCCAACTTGCTTTTTTATGGACAAAATGTCACAAGATCTGAAAAGAAAGCCAACCTGTTTCTCTAGAGAGAAACATGCCAGTTTTCAGTCAGAACCTAACATTTTGCCATTTTTTGGTAAGATTCTGCTCTATGTTTTGAAAACACTTAAAACCCAACTCCTCTCTTTAAGAACCTCACAATTGTGGACACTGGAGCTCAAGAAAGAACTTCACTGCTTTCTTGTTCAGTGACTCCAAAATCAGCAAACACCCTTGCTTTTGACCTACAGCTCTTGCAAACACAACTGCTGGCAGTTTTGTCCCCCTGCCTGTTCCCAAGCTATTTCCAAGATCCAATTGATTGTTTCTATGAAAAAAACAGAAATAAAAAAATACTAAAAATGCCTCTGTGCAACCTATCTCCTTGGCAACATGACACACTTGTGATGTCCAAAGTGGGGATTTCAAGCAATTAACTTCAATTTCTGAACCTGCCATTTGATCTGAAAAGTATATGGATATTTAACACCTCCCCTTATTCACCAGTTTCTTTCCAACATTTCTTTGAACTGGGGAAATCACATAAATAATTTATATCTCTAAAGGGGACAACTACAATTTTACCAGACTTCCATTCCAATGCTAAGAGAGGATCACCTATAGTTTATAATTTTCACATTTCTAACTCCTTTAAGTAAACATGGAAAATCTTTCAATGGTAATTACCTTAGAGGTGTTTACCTATTTCTCAAATTCAGGTACTTCCGTGATCTTATTTACAAAAAACCTCAATGTCCATAGAATCATAGAATCCTACAGTGCAGAAGGAGGCCATTCAGCCCATCGAGTCTACACCGACCACAATCCCACCCAGGCTCTATCCCTGTAACCCCATGCATTTACCCTGCTAATATCCCTGACACTAAGGGGCAATTTATTATGGCCAATCAACCTAACCTGCACGTCTTTGGACTGTGGGAGGAAACTGGAACGCCCGGAGGAAATCCATGCAGACACAGGGAGAACGTGTAGACTCCGCACAGACAGTGACCCAAGCCGGGAATCGAACCCAGGTCCCTGGCGCTGTGAGGCAGCAGTGCTCACCACTGTGCCACCGTGCCGTCCCATGTAAAAGTTATATTCCGATACCATATAAATCATAAAATTTAACAAAAAACTGTGACTTATATATTCTTAATGGGTCATAATTTATGTAATATATGGGTATAGAGGGATATGGGCCAAATGCAGGCAATTGAGATTAGTTTTGGGGTTTTGGGCCGAAGGACCTGTTTCCATGCTGTAAACCTCTATGACTCTATGACTAATATATTCAGTGCTAGCTGGGTTCAGCTGGTAGGTAGCATGCTCACTTCTGGGTCAGTAAACTGTAGGTTTGAGCCCTACTCCAGAATTTGCGCACACAATCTAGACTAGTATTCCAGTGCAGTAACAATGGGGCTGTGTTAAATGGGGAGCTGTCTGCTGTTAAGGTGGATGTTGAACAGGTTTAATGGGAAAACATTAAGATTGCTGTCCTGGAAAGATGAGATCAAGGGCAAAACTGCGATCTTCATCTCTCTCGTGATCAGCTGGGGCTTTTTAAAATATTATTCTTCTTTACATCATAACTATGGCCATAATCCCTTTTGTTCTGTGGTTTAAGTTCACTGCACCTAGACAAACTTTGCACAATCTCCCTTCAACCTTCCTTTTATATGCCTCGATCTTTATCTCAGCAGAATCCTCACATCAGAAGACACTAGCTAGAACGATTCGCAATCCCATTAATGTTCTCATGAAACACATTATCTGCAGAGCTGATAAAATCCATCAAGATGACAGGAAACTTGATAAATTATTCAATTCAAGTCAATTTTGCAAGAGCAACTTTCGGGCAGTCTGCCCCTGATGAGCAGTGAATCTTCAACCGTATTCTGAATCTGCACTCAGCTCTGAACCTTAAACTGGTGACTTATCTTTGTTTGTTGTTGGCAATGATCAATCTAGGACCAATGCTGCTGGAAAGCTTTTCCATAAGCCATTCACATTGAGATTTCATGCATAAGGTCTTTGACTTTCTATTATGCATACCAGAGGCAATGCTCTCTGTCAGTATGAGAACTGGGCATATTCGCCCCTCTCTGTCAATGTGCGTAAGATTGCACATAGGATGCCCACATACATAAAATTCTTCTTTCCGTCCTCTTTCAATTCCCCTTAACTCAAGTGTGAACTTCACTTCTGATGATAAATAGGCAGGTACCGTTTATCTCTAGAATAAATTACGAAACCTCATTAGGAATATAGCAACATAAGAATAGGCATATCCATTTAGTGCCTCAAGACTATTCTGCCATTCAACAACTAGACCACAGCTGATCAATAACCTAACCTCATATCCCTTAACACATTTGGTCAACAAAAATCTATCAAACTCAAATGAAAATTAAGAATTGACCTGATATCAATTGCCTTTTACAGGAGAGTTCTAAACCTCAACTATCCTTTGCATGTAAAAGTATTTTCTGACTTTAAACCTAAAGAAATTGCAGATAACAAAGGCATGATTTTGTTAGCAGTTTGCTTATTGCAGGAAGAGATAGCCTTCTAAAAAGAAGAATTTCACCAGTTTAGGATTCACAAACCATCAATGGGAATGGGAATCTGGAACATCAGCTCCAAATACCAAACTGATTTCAGAATAGATATGGGCCTGAATTTTCAGGAAGCGAGTGCTTGGCGCCCATCATCCAGAAAGTAGGCAGGGAACACATTCCTGTCAACTGTGATAGCCCAACTGACATTATACATTCAAAGCAATGTTGACAAAAATCGACTGGAAGCAGAGCCTAATGGGAAAGACAGTAGAACAGCAATGGCAGGAGTTTCTGGGAGTAATTGAGGACACAGTGCAGAGGTTCATCCCAAACAAAAGAAAGGTTATCAGAGGGGGGATTAGGCAGCCATGGCTGACAAAGGAAGTCAGAGAATGCATCAAGGCAAAAGAGAGAGCCTATAATGTGGCAAAGAGTAGTGGGAAGTCAGAAGATTGGGAAGGCTATAAAAACAAACAGAGGATAACAAAGAGAGAAATAAGGAAGGAGAGGATCAAATATGAAGGTAGGCTAGCCAGTAACATTAGGAATGATAGTAAAAGTTTCTTTAAATACATTAAAAACAAACGGGAGGCAAAAGTAGACATTGGGCCGCTCCAAAATGACGCTGGTAATCTAGTGATGGGAGACAAGGAAATAGCTGAGGAACTTAATAAGTACTTTGCGTCAGTCTTCACAGTAGAAGACATGAGTAATATCCCAACAATTCAGGAAAGTCAGGGGGCAGAGTTGAATATGGTTGCCATCACAAAGGAGAAAGTGCTAGAGAAACTAAAAGGTCTGAAAATTGATAAATCTCCGGGCCCAGATGGGCTACATCCTAGAGTTCTAAAGGAGATAGGTGAAGAAATAGTGGAGGCGTTAGTTATGATCTTTCAAAAGTCACTGGAGTCAGGGAAAGTCCCAGAGGATTGGAAAATCGCTGTTGTAACCCCACTGTTCAAGAAGGGAACAAGAAAAAAGATGGAAAATTATAGGCCAATTAGCCTAACCTCAGTTGTTGGCAAAATTCTAGAATCCATCGTTAAGGATGAGATTTCTAAATTCTTGGAAGTGCAGGGTCGGATTAAGACAAGTCAGCATGGATTTAGTAAGGGGAGGTCGTGCCTGACAAACCTGTTAGAGTTCTTTGAAGAGATAACAAATAGGTTAGACCAAGGAGAGCCAATGGATGTTATCTATCTTGACTTCCAAAAGGCCTTTGACAAGGTGCCTCACGGGAGACTGCTGAGTAAAATAAGGGCCCATGGTATTCGAGGCAAGGTACTAACATGGATTGACGATTGGCTGTCAGACAGAAGGCAGAGAGTTGGGATAAAAGGTTCTTTCTCAGAATGGCAACCGGTGACAAGTGGTGTCCCGCAGGGTTCAGTGTTGGGGCCACAGCTGTTCTCTTTATATATTAACGATCTAGATGACGGGACTGGGAGCATTCTGGCCAAGTTTGCCGATGATACAAAGATAGGTGGAGGGGCAGGTAGTATTGAGGAGGTGGGGAGGCTGCAGAAAGATTTAGACAGTTTAGGAGAGTGGTCCAAGAAGTGGCTGATGAAATTCAACGTGGGCAAGTGCGAGGTCGTACACTTTGGAAAAAAGAATAGAGGCATGGACTATTTTCTAAACGGTGACAAAATTCATAATGCTAAAGTGCAAAGGGACTTGGGAGTCCTAGTCCAGGATTCTCTAAAGGTAAACTTGCAGGTTGAGTCCGTAATTAAGAAAGCAAATGTAATGTTGTCATTTATCTCAAGAGGCTTGGAATACAAAAGCAGGGATGTACTTCTGAGGCTTTATAAAGCACTGGTTAGGCCCCATTTGGAGTACTGTGAGCAATTTTGGGCCCCACACCTCAGGAAGGACATACTGGCACTGGAGCGGGTCCAGCGGAGATTCACACGGATGATCCCAGGAATGGTAGGCCTGACATACGATGAACGTCTGAGGATCGTGGGATTATATTCATTGGAGTTTAGGAGGTTGAGGGGAGATCTGATAGAAACTTACAAGATAATGAACGGCTTAGATAGGATGGACGTAGGGAAGTTGTTTCCATTAACAGGGGAGACTAGGACGCGGGGGCACAGCCTTAGAATAAAAGGGAGTCACTTTAGAACAGAGATGAGGAGAAATTTCTTCAGCCAGAGAGTGGTGGGTCTGTGGAATTCATTGCCACAGAGGGCTGTGGAGGCCGAGACGTTGAGCGTCTTCAAGACAGAAATTGATAAATTCTTGATTTCTCGAGGAATTAAGGGCTATGGGGAGAGAGCGGGTAAATGGAGTTGAAATCAACCATGATTGAATGGTGGAGTGGACTCGATGGGCCGAATGGCCTTACTTCCGCTCCTATGTCTTATGGTCTTATGATTGGCAGCAGGAGGGACTTCTATCCACCTTAGGAGGATTCGCTAACAGCTCTCTAGCCCATTTGGGCACAGTGCTGCAGTAGCTGGAAGAAGTACTGCAGTGCTGTGCCTGAGACTAAGTACTGAGAACCACAGTATTGGTAAGTACCAGTGGTCCCAGTGAGGGGAGGGTATGGGATGTCCGGAGGAATCACGATGGTGGGTGGGGCACAATCTCACTGTTGGGGGGGGGAGGAGGGTATAGGCCGATGGGAGGGAGGTATGAAGGTTTCTGGTCCATATGGGGAGGGCGCCCACCCGATGGAGATGCCCCCTATCCCCATGCAAGATTGAGGGAAATATCATTTACTGTTTTCCCCCTCAGTCATCAGATGCCCACTAACCTAAAAATTGAAGTTGGGTGGAAAAATGACCAGTTAAGGACATGAATTTGGGGCATAGGCAGACTTCTTGTCCGAAGCCCTGTTCGCCCCACCTCACAATTGCCTCTGTTTTGAGGTGGGCTGGATCCCGGGGGGAATCCCGTCCATGCTATTTTACACTCTACCTTGCCTCATAAGGTGAGGAGCTTAAAATTCTGGTCAGGAATTCCAATGGACCAATTAACCTGACAGTTGATCCTTCTACTCTTTCCTTCTCGAGCGTCAACATTTATTTCCTTGTTCTATTTGATCATACAATACGGGAGCAGACACGCCCCAACCTGAAAACAATGTTGCTATGCCAACCTGACCCTCAGCCACAAAGCTCTGCAGGGCAAATCAACAAGGACAAGGTGGGACTTCTGTCCCTCACCAGGGAGGAAGTCCACCCTGTTGAATTTCTGGCCAACCCGTATAGCCAGCAGTTTCCATGAAAGCATCACGTCTGCAGAAGAAGACCAAGGGCAATGAAGCCCCAGAGCAGGTAAGTATAGGGTCTGAGTCAGGAGCATTTGAGTAGGTCAGGGAGAGAGGCAGGAGTGGTAAAGAGGTGGGTTTAAAAGACAGACTGGGTAGAACTGGGGGCGGGGGGGTGGTGTTTGATTAAACCTCGGGGGGGGGGGGCACCCTGCAATCAGCATAGGGCAGCCCCCTGGAGAGCAATTGCTTCCTTTCTTCCTGTCGTTTAAACATTTCAGTCAAAAATATTGGGTTTCCTTGTTTTTTGGTGTGGGTAATGTATTATCAGGGGTTATCTGACTTCTTACTAAGACTAATTAACCCTTGATTATCCATTTAAACATGGCATGCAGTCTGCCGATGGTGGTGCTTGCCTACCCCTCATATTAGAGGTGCATTAGGGCGGCACGGTAGCATAGTGGTTAGCACTGCTGCTTCACAGCTCCAGGGACCTGTGTTCGATTCCCGGCTTGGGTCACTGTCTGTGTGGAGTTTGTACATTCTCCTCGTGTCTGCGTGGGTTTCCTCCGGGTGCTCCGGTTTCCTCCCACAGTCCAAAGATGTGCGGGTTAGGTTGATTGGCTATGCTAAAATTGCCCCTTAGTGGCCTGGGATGCGTAGATTAGAGGGATTAGCGGATAGAATATGTAGGGATATGGGGGTAGGACTGGGTGGGATTGTGGTCGGTGCGGGCTCGATGGGCCGAATGGCCTCTTTCTGTAGGGTTTCTATGATTCTATGATTTAGCAGACTTCATATCATCTGGAGGTCCAAACACTACAGGCTTAAGACCAAAGACAGACTCTACAACAGTAATGTAAAGTCAATCCTACTGTATGGATCTGAATGCTGGAGGGTAGTGAAGACAGACGTGAGCAAAGTCAACACCTTTCATAATAGTTGCCTACGTAAGATCTGTAACATCTACCTGCCAAATAAAATTTCCAATGATACAGAATGATAAGAAGACTGATTGCTACAGCATTGTCCTCGAGATGGAAGTATCAGAAATCTGAGAACAAATTGCAGCTTTCTGTCTTATTGGAGGCAAGAAGGATAGTTAATTAACCACTACTCCCCATTTTATGCTCAGGGTGGGCAACTACCCTATTTTACATGCCTTCCATGGGCACATAAAATTCAGCTTGTAATGTTTTCAATATTACAGAGTACAAATGCAAAATAAACTAATTTATCCATGTATAAATGCAAAGTATACATTTACTTAAAAGTAAGTGAAAGTATCAAGTGCCCTTAGAAATATTTCTAGAACAGTCAAACAAATAACACCTAGTTTTTTGACACAATCCCAAGTATAAAGCGTAGTTTTCTACAGTCTGTGCCTCAGCTGGAAGAGAAAACCATATTAGGTCTTGACTCTGGTGGTTATGCAACGCTGACTGGCTTGTTTATCTAGGTTTCTAATTTAAAGAAAACCTATTGCCTTTAGAATAACTTAGCTATTGTCTGTCTTACTGTTTGAATATCTCTAAGGAGCAAAAAACCCCAGAAAACATGTATTTTCTGAAACACAGCTGCAGCATTATCATTTCTTGTCTGTCTGGAGAAGGCTTTCTCAAGGAATTTTTATCTGCATGTATGTGTGAAATTAATGTTCTCTATGAGTTAGGTACTATCCTTTGTAAGTGACCTGTCTGAGTCCGTTCTCTATTTTTTCTGAGGAGTGAGTGGCCCGACAGCTCACTGACTCTGATAGCCACATTTTACTTTTTGGCTGTTTTACATGATGGGCATTAATAGTGGCACGGGTATCAGCCAATTGCAAGAAAATTAGAAAGTTCACTGGGGTCTGTAGTAGAGGTTCCCAGCAGGCAACATTGTAGTACGATCAAGATTCACTGGCCCACATATTTCATGGGCCTTGTGGCACTATTTGAAGAGTAAATGCTTTTGACATCCTGGTCAACATTTATCACCAGAAATGGATTATCTGGCCATTGAAATAGGTAGGGAGGTGGATCAGAGAGAGATCAGCCATGATCTGATTGAATGACGAGCAGGCTTGAAGGGTTGAATTTGCCTACTTCTGCTCCTAATTCTCATGTTCTTATCTAATATTTGTTTAGGGAATTTGCTACACAAACCGGTGATTGCATTTGTCTCCATGTATCCATTACTGACCTTTAAAAGCAATCGGTCTAATGTGGAGCACTTTGGAATATTTTGAAAATGTAAAAATGTTCATTAAAAATGCAAGTTTTTCTACTTTCCTTGCCTTTTTTTCCCAAAGTTCCAACATGCTATACCAAAGAGAGGTGGAGCAAGTAATTTGTGTGCACTGCTCCTCACATGGGAGAGTTCCCAATCTTGGATGTGCTTTTGCTATGGCAGAAGACAAGGAGACAACAACTGCGAACAAGGCACTTCCCCACACCAGAGCAAATTCACCAGGTTAGCATACCTGAGGGAAAGGACATTGCTTTTATACTCTCAGACAAGGTCAATAGCAGACAGCTAGAACAAATTATTGTCCACTGTTGATGTAAAGTGGAGTGCATGCCAGTTAATAAGATGAAAATTAAATTTAAAGTGGATTTATTGGATGCAAAGTGCCCATGAACAATTTCAATCAATATGCAGACTGAGTTCAGAAACTGATTAAATAAAATAGTAGAAAGAAATCTGTTGCAGCTCTCTGTCCACATCTATAAAGTATTCAAGCTTAGAAACCAAACTGAATCTTGTTTTAGCCACTTAAATATGTGGTTAGGTACTTATGCCCAACCCATCTATCCAAGGCTGCTCAGGGAGACGAGAGGTGAAATCGTTGGGCCTCTGACGCAAATCTTTGTCTCGTCACTGGACGCAGGTGAGGTCCCAGAGGATTGGAGGATAGCCAATGTGGTCCCGTTATTTAAGAAGGGTAGGAAGGATAACCCGGGTAATTATAGGCCGGTGAGCTTGACGTCCGTGGTGGGGAAGTTGTTGGAGAAGATTCTTAGAGATAGGATGTATGCGCATTTAGAAAGGAATAAACTCATTAACGATAGTCAGCATGGTTTTGTGAGAGGGAGGTCATGCCTCACTAACCTGGTGGTGTTTTTTGAAGAAGTGACCAAAATGGTTGACGAAGGAAGGGCCGTGGATGTTGTCTATATGGACTTTAGTAAAGCGTTTGACAAAGTCCCTCATGGTAGGCTAGTGAAAAAGGTTGGATCTCATGGGATAAAGGGGGAGGTGGCTAGATGGGTGGAGAACTGGCTTGGTCATAGAAGACAGAGGGTGGTAGTGGAAGGGTCTTTTTCCGGCTGGAGGCCTGTGACTAGTGGTGTTCCGCAGGGCTCTGTATTGGGACCTCTGCTTTTTGTGATTTATATAAATGATCTGGAAGAAGGAGTAACTGGGGTGATCAGTAAGTTTGCGGACGACACAAAACTGGCAGGACTTGCAGATAGTGAGGAACATTGTCAGGGGCTACAGAAGGATATAGATAGGCTGGAAATTTGGGCAAGGAAATGGCAGATGGAGTTCAATCCTGATAAATGCGAAGTGATGCATTTTGGTGGGAATAATGTAAGGAGGAGCTACACGATAAATGGAAGAACCATAAAGGGTGTAGAGACGCAGAGGGACCTGGGTGTGCAAGTCCACAGATCTTTGAAGGTGACGTCACAGGTGGAGAAGGTGGTGAAGAAGGCATATGGCATGCTTGCCTTTATAGGACGGGGCATAGAGTATAAAAGTTGGGGTCTGATGTTGCAGATGTATAGAACGTTGGTTCGGCCGCATTTGGAATACTGCGTCCAGTTCTGGTCGCCACACTACCAGAAGGACGTGGAGGCTTTGGAGAGAGTACAGAGGAGGTTTACCAGGATGTTGCCTGGTATGGAGGGGCTTGGTTATGAGGAGAGATTGCGGAAACTGGGGTTGTTCTCCTTGGAAAGACGGAGGATGAGGGGAGACTTAATAGAGGTGTATAAAATTATGAAAGGCATAGATAGGGTGAACGGTGGGAAGCTTTTCCCCGGGTCGGTGGTGACGTTCACGAGGGGTCATAGGTTCAAGGTGAAGGGGGAGAGGTTTAACACAGATATCAGAAGGACATATTTTACACAGAGGGTCGTGGGGGCCTGGAATGGGTTGCCGGGCAAGGTGGTGGAGGCGGACACACTGGGAACGTTTAAGACTTATCTAGACAGCTATATGAACGGAGTGGGAATGGAGGGATACAAAAGAGTGGTCTAGTTTGGACCAGGGAGCGGCGCGGGCTAATTGTTCTTTGTTTCTCGTTTCAAGGCTTCATTCTATGATCATCTTGCTGGTGCCAGTACAGAGCGAGACTGCGGATAGTTGGGAACCTGTCTCGGGGGCAGGGAATTCATATGGTGTTCGTGGAAGTGGAAATGAATAGGGTTGGGAAGCATTTTCCGATCAGGGCCAGTGTGATCTCCTGGACTCGTTTCGATCGCCTCAGGTGGTCGGAGAGGAATTTCCCAGATTTTTTTTCCCCATATTGGCCCTGGGGTTTTCACTCTGGGTTTTCGCCTCTCCCTGGAGATCACATGGTCTGGAATGGGGGGGTAGGGGTGAGTTAATAGGTTGTGATGAACAAAGCATCATAGCTGTGAGGGACAGCTCGGGGATAGGATATTAGTATGTAGATAGGCTGGAAAATTGGGCGGGGATCCTGGATTCAGGATTCAATCCTGGACCGGGGAGCGGCGCGGGCTTGGAGGGCCGAAGGGCCTGTTCCTGTGCTGTATTGTTCTTTGTTCTTTGTTCATTCAAAATGCAAAACAACCAATTTAGTTCATAATCTCAGAACTTGGTCTTGAAGAATAAGATAAATATAACTAGCTCAGTGGTAGTATCCATGCCCCAGAATCAGACGGGTGTGATCTTATGACCTTGTCCCATCCTTCGAAACTGGCTTTGCACCAAGGAAGGCTGAGCAGCTGATTTAAATATGAATAACAACACAAACACAGAAAATGCAGGAAAATCTCAGCAGGTCTGACAGCATCTGTGGGGAGAGAACAGAGCCAATGTTTCGAGTCGAGATGACCCTTTGTCAGAGCTGAGAGCAAGGAGAATCAGCAGAGATTTACACTATTGGGGGGTGGGGAGGGGGTGGAATTGGACTAAGGGAATGTAAATGAGGATACAGAAGACTGAGAATGTGCTGAAAGTGTCCATTAAGTGATTAAAATGTGTGAATGGCAGAATAGAGATGCAGATTGTTAAAGAACTGGCTGAGGAATGTGGCAGTTGCCTAAAATGGAAGTGATGAAGGATAAGATGGATGAATAGGATGAAACAAAATGAACTAAAATAAATGCAAATGGAGTGAAGGTGGAGGGGAGAGTTCAGGCTCTGAAGTTGTTGAACTCAATGTTCAGTCCAGAAAGTGCCCAACTGGAGGATGAGGTGCTGTTCCTTCAGTGTGTGTGATGCTGTCAGACCTGCTGAGATTTTCCAACATTTTCTGTTTTTGTTTCAGATTCCAGCATCCACAGCATTTTGCTTTTAAATATTAATAACATGCTTTATGTGTCATTAGTGACTCCTGGATGCTATCGTCCAGGCTCACTTACACTTACCCCCTCGCCAATTGAGCTTCACACTGGCAAGAATTACAGCTGGTCTCCATCAGCAGAGACCAGCTGTGATGGCTATGCCAGGGGGATCAGACACCATTGAAGCCCTCCTCGGGTGGTCAGGGGCATGGCCAGCTTGGCAGTGCCCACCAGGCACCATAACTGTGCCGGGGCAGCACCAAGGGGATGGGGGGCTCTGTAGTGAGGAGATAAAATTCTGCAAGTGGGGAGCTCTGCAGGAGGGAGGGAGCTCTGCAGTTGGGGAGGGAGCTCTGCAACGGGGGAGGGCAAGGGACAAGCTCTGCGGTGGTGTGAGGCGGGGGGAGAATCTCTGCAGGGGTGGCGCAAGGGGGAGCTCTACAGGGAAGATGATAGGCGGGGGGGGGGGGACCGGCAAAGGGAGCGATTGGCGGTCCGGGGGAGGGGGTTGTGGCAGGAGTTCTCCCAGTTCTGCCAGCTTCACCGGCAAGCTTGGAGGGAATGAATATACATGAAACGTAGGCAGCCTCAACGTAAACAAAACAGAGAGACCATGGGAAAGAATAAAATAAGGGTGGACATTGATGACAAGGATAGAAGAGAAGTTTAAAAAGATGGTTAAACGTAAGGTATGAGAAAATCCAATTACAAATCATAGAACAATAAAGTCATGACAGCAGAGGAGGAGACTTTTTGGCCCATCAAGTCTGCGCCAGTTCTCTATACAAAAATTCAGTCATTCCCATTCCATACCCTGTCCTTGTAGCCTTGCAAGCTTGTTTAGGACCTGCTCCCTGGTTTTGAAAACCTTTCTGTTCTTTAGTTAAGGGTCTGCTCTCTGCTGTCTCCCTTCATGCGGTAAGAAGTCTCACAACACCAGGTTAAAGTCCAACAGGATTATTTGGTAGCAAAATCCACTAGCTTTCGGAGCGCTGCTCCTTCGTCAGGTAAGTGGGAATTCTGTTCACAAACAGGGCATATAAAGACACAAACTCAATTTACAAAATAATGGTTGGAATGCGAGTCTTTACAGGTAATCAAGTCTTAAAGGTACAGACAATGTGAGTGGAGAGAGCATTAAGCACAGGTTAAAGAGATGTGTATTGTCTCCAGACAGGACAGTCAGTGAGATTTTGCAAGCCCAGACAAGTCGTGGGGGTTACAGATAATGTGACATGAACCCAAGATCCTGGTTGAGGCCGTCCTCATGTGTGCGGAACTTGGCTTATCAGTCTCTGCTCAGCGACTCTGCGCTGTCGTGTGTCCTGAATGCCGCCTTGGAGAACGCTTACCCGAAGATCAGAGGCCGAATGCCCGTGACCACTGAAGTGTTCCCCAACAGGAAGAGAACATTCTTGCCTGGTGATTATCGAGCGGTGTTCATTCATCCATTGTCGTAGCGTCTGCATGGTCTCCCCAATGTACCATGCCTTGGGACATCCTTTCCTGCAGCGTATCAGGTAGACAACGTTGGCCGAGTTGCAAGAGTATGTACCGTGTACCTGCTGGATGGTGTTCCCACGTGAGATGATGGCATCCGTGTCGATGATCCGCACATCTTGTAGAGGTTGCTGTGGCAGGGTTGTGTGGTGTCGTGGTCACTGTTCTCCAGGAGGCTGGGTAGTTTGCTGCGGACAATGGTCTGTTTGAGGTTGTGCAGTTGTTTGAAGGCAAGAAGTGGGGGTGTGGGGATGGCCTTGGCGAGATGTTCGTCTTCATCAATGACATGTTGAAGGCTCCGGAGAAGATGTCGTAGCTTCTCCGCTCCGGGGAAGTACTGGACGATGAAGGGTACTCTGTCCGCTGTGTCCCGTGTTTGTCTTCTGAGGAGGTCTCTTCATGCGCACAGTGGTTAGCACTGCTGCCTCACAATGCCAGGGACCCCGGTTCCTGGCTTGGGTCAGTCTGTGTGGAGTCTTCCCGTGTCTGTGTGGGTTTCCTCCCGCAGTCTGAAAGACGTGCTGGTTAGGTGCACGAGCCATGCTAAATTCTCCCTCAGTGTACGCAAACACGTGCCTGAGTGTGGCGACTAGGGGATTTTCACAGTAACTTCATTGCAGTGTTAATGTAAGCCTACTTGTGACACTAATAAACAAACTCATGCCTGTTCCAGAGTTTCTGTGAAAAAGTGCTTTCACCTGGGTTACCTTCTTTCAATTGAAATCTAATGGTTTTTACTGTTTCTGAGGGACCCTGATTGCTAAGCAACAGCCCAGATTTTTATACCACGTGTTTGTTTTAGAGTCGTAAAACCTCATTAAAAATACAGGCATCTTTTAAGGTGAAATTAAAACTGAAGTGTACTTAACACACAACTGCAGAAAGATAAAATAAGAACAAAGAACAAAGAAAATTACAGCACAGGAACAGGCCCTTTGGCCCTCCAAGCCTGCACCGACCATGCTGCACATCTTAATTAAAACCCCCTACGCTTCTGGGGACCATATCCCTCTATTCCCATCTCATTCATGTACTTGTCAAGACGCCCCTTAAAAGTCACTACCGTATCCACTTCCACTACCTCCGCCAGCAACGAGTTCCAGGCACCCACTACTCTCTGTGTAAAACATCTGCCTCATATATCTCTTTTAAAACTTGCCCCTTGCAACTTAAACCTGTGCCCCCTAGTAATTGACTCTTCCACCCTGGGAAAAAGCTTCTGACTATCCAAAAAAGCTTCTGACAATCCAAAAAAATAAGTGTAAACTTAAAGCCATATCTTATTCCTAACAACGACAAATACAAATATCTCTATTTCCTAACAATTGACAAAACTGAAAAGTATGGAATCATCAGCAAAATCCTCATTTCTAACCTTATGATGGAGTGAAAATCATTGATGAAACAGCTGAGGTTGATTGGGCCTAGGACACGACCCTGAGGAACTCCTACAGTGATGTTCTGGAACTGCCTCACAGTGCCATGGACCTGGGTTCAATTCTGGCCTCGGGTCAGTGTGTGGAGTTTGCACGTTCTTACATGTCTGCGTGGGTTTCCTCTGGGTACTCCAGTTTCCTCCCACAGTCCAAAGATGTGCATGGTTGTTTGGCCATGCTAAATTGCCCCTTAGTGTCAGGGAGATTAGCAGGGTAAATACGTGGGACTACGGGGATAGAGCCTGGGTGAGATTGTTGCTGGTGCAGGCTCAGTGGCTGAATGGCCTCTTTCTGCATTGTAGGGGCTCTATGATTCTATGAACTGGAGATGACTGACCTCCAACAACCGTAATCATCTTCCTTTTTGTGAGTAATGACTCCAGCCAGTGGAGAATCTTCCCAACTCCCTTCGACTTCAATTTTGTTAGAGCTCCTTGATATTGCACTCAGTCAAATGTTGCCTCAATTTAAAGGGCAGTCACTCTCACCTCACCTCTTAGTACATAGAACAGTACAGCACAGTACAGGCCCTTCGGCCCTCAATGTTATGCCGAGCTTTGTCCGAAACCAAGATCAAGCTATCCCACTCCCTGTCATTCTGGTGTGTGCTCCATGTGCCTATCCAATAACCGCTTGAAAGTTCCTAAAGTGTCCGACTCCACCATCACAGCAGGCAGTCCATTCCACACCCCACTTTACTCTCTGAGTAAAGAACCTACTTCGGACATCCCTCTTATATCTCCCATCATGAACCTTATAGTTATGCCCCCTAGTAACAGCTACATCCACCCGAGGAAATAGTCGCTGAACGTCCACTCATCTGTCCCCCTCATCATCTTATAAACCTCTATTAGGTCGCCTCTCATCTTCCTCCGCTCTAAAGAGAAAAGCCCTAGCTCCCTCAACGTTTCCTCATAAGACCTACTCTCCAAACCAGGCAGCATCCTGGTAAATCTCCTTTGCACTCTTTCCAGTGCTTCCACATCCTTCTTATAGTGAGGTGACCAGAACTGCACACAATATTCCAAATGTGGTCTCACCAAGGTCCTGTACAGTTGCAGCATAACCCCACGGCTCTTAAACTCAAACCCCCTGTTAAAAAACGCTAACACACTATAGGCCTTCTTCACGGCTCTATCCACTTGAGTGGCAACCTTCAGAGATCTGTGGATATGAACCCCAAGATCTCTCTGTTCCTCCACATTCCTCAGAACCCTGCCGTTGACCCTGTAATCTGTATTCAAATTTGTCCTACCAAAATGAATCACCTCGCACTTATTAGGGTTAAACTCCATCTGCCATTTTTCGGCCCAGCTCTGCATCCTATCAATATCTCTTTGCAGCCTACAACAGCCCTCCACCTCATCCACTACTCCACCAATCTTGGTGTCATCAGCCAATTTACTGACCCACCCTTCAGCCCCCTCCTCCAAGTCATTGATAAAAATCACAAATAGCAGAGGACCCAGCACTGATCCTGTGGTACACCGCTGATAACTGGTCTCCAGTCTGAAAATTTTCCATCCACCACCACATAGAATCATAGAAACCCTACAGTACAGAAAGAGGCCATTCGGCCCATCGAGTCTGCACCGACCACAATCCCACCCAGGCCCTACCCCCATATCCCTACATATTTACCCACTAATCCCTCTAACCTACATATCTCAGGACACTAAGGGCAATTTTTAGCATGGCCAATCAACCTAACCCGCACATCTTTGGACTGTGGGAGGAAACCGGAGCACCCGGAGGAAACCCACACAGACACGAGGAGAATGTGCAAACTCCACACAGACAGTGACCACTGTCCTCGGGTGGATGCAGAGCTCCAAGCCCCTTCTTCAGCCCCTTCTCATGTGAAGAAGGGGCTTGGAGCTCCGAAAGCTTGTGTGGCTTTTGCTACCAAATAAGCCTGTTGGACTTTAACCTGGTGTTGTTAAACTTCTTACTTATTCTATGAGATAGCCAGTTACTTATCCAATCGGCCAAATTTCCCTCTATCCCACACCTCCTTACTTTCTTCATGAGCCGACCATGGGGAACCTTATCAAACGCCTTACTAAAATCCATGTATACAACATCAACTGCTCTACCTTCATCTACACACTTAGTTACCTCCTCAAAGAATTCAATCAAATTTGTGAGGCAAGACTTACCCTTCACGAATCCATGTTGACTATCCCGGATTAAGCTGCATCTTTCCAAATGGTCTTGAGTTCAACTCTTTTGTCCATGTTTGAACTCAGGCTGTAATGAGGTCAGGAACTGAGTGGCCCTGATGGAATCCAAACTGCGTGTCAATGAGCAGGTTTTTGCTGAGTTAGTGCTGCCTGATAGCACTATCGATGGCATTTTTCATCACTTCGCTGATGGTCAAGAGTAGATTGGTAAGGTGGTATTTGGCAGGGTTGGATTTTATACTGCTTTTTCATTACATTATAGAAAGGAGATAGGAGAACTGGGAAAGCTGTTAAAGGATTTACAGGGATGATACCAGGAATGCAGAAATATACAGATCAGGAGGTGACCAAGAGGCTGGCTCCTTTTTCCCTTCATAAAAAGGTTGAGGGGTGACCTAATAGAAGTCTTTAAAATTATACAATGTTTTGCTGGAATAGACAGAGAGAATGGGTGAAATTTTTTGGTCCCCTGAACAGGGGGGTCTTTGGTGGGCAGGAGGAACTTAATTTGGTGCAAGGCCAAAAATCAGAGGTCCCAGAGTATACTACTTCCATCAGCATAGGTTCATTGCTCAACCAATGTCAGTATTAGCTTGGCAACGCCAATCAAATGGATGACAGCCGTATACCGCAGGGCCTTCTGTATGGCAAACTGGCCACTAAATCATGACCTCCTGGGTGTCCATACCTCAAATACAAGGACAACTGCAAGTGAGATGTGCAAATGGTGGACATTGAATCTGACAATTGGGAAACAGTCACTGATGGTTATGACCTCTGGAAGTTGATTGTTTGGAAATGCATTGGAAGAAGGAAGGCCATGTAATTTGTCCCTGAAACAAAAGCTCAGCTGCTGGGCTCTGATGTGTAGGTTAGGTGGATTAGCCATGGTAAATGTGCAGCGTTACGGGGAAAGGGCGATGAGTGTTTTGGGGGGGGGGGTGCAGGGGTGAGAGCGGGGGTGGAGGTGGTAAAGATGCTCATTTGGAGTGTCACTGCAGACTTGATGGGCTGAATGGTCTCGTCCTGCACTGTAAGGACTCTACGGTTCTAAAACAGAGGCCCCTGAGTTGTGCACCTTCCTAGCCCACTATTTTCCTCCGCAGTAAATGTAGCATGGACGTCATAATGGGGCTCCTGTGCCACATCAAGTGATGCTGAACACAGAGTTGACCACCATGGCACATTCAAAATGGAAAATAACCACAGATGTGGTCGAACATATACAATAATACGTTCAAATACACTAGTGCCAGAAAGTTCACAAAGGACATGAGAACATAAGAAACAGGGGTAGGAGTAGGTCAAATGACCACCTATGCCTGCTCTGTCATTCAATAAGATCATGGCTAATCTACATTAATTCCACTTCCCTGTCCTAGCCCCTTACTCCTCAATTCTCTGTACCAAAATATCTACCAATCTTAGTTTTGGACATACTCAATGACTGAACATCCACAGCCCTCTGGTGTACAGAATTCCTAAGATTCACAACTCTTTGAATGAAAACATTTCTTGTTATCTCAATCCTAAATGGCCTACTTCTGATACTGAGACCATAATCGCAAATTCTCAGCTCTCTAGCCAGAGCAAACAGCCTCCCAGCATCTACCCTGTCAAATCCTCTATCAATTTTATACGTTTTAATGAGAACATCTCTCATTCATCTAAACCCCAGAGAATATAGACCCATCAACACAAGCATACTGATAAACGCTGAAAATCTCTGTCCTTGTTCGTGGGATTCTCCAGTGCTGTTGGAGTTTTGCTTGGTAACACCAAATTCTCTATTCTCATTTACAGCAGGGCAAGTACAGATGAGACTGGAGAATCCCGCCCAAAATAACGAAGTGTGCAAAGAAAGAGAGCTAATTTCCAAATAGAGCCATGTCTTTGGTACTATGCTTGACAGTCATTTGGAGAGGTGAAGGAAATATGTATTATTAACCTAAACTGTACACAATTATGATCCCACTTGGCACCTTTCCAAATTAAATTCACAAGATAAAGTAAAAGGATATCCTTTCTGATTTCTTGCCCGTGTTTGGTCCGTCTATTTTTTCCCCTCCTTTCATGAAGGCTGGATTGTTAACTTGCTCGAGTTAGTTGACTTCCAGAATCACACCGAGGAGGCTAATCTTTATGTGAAAACCCAAACTTTTAATGTCAGTTTTTTGACAATGGGGACATAGCAGCTGAACCTGTCCTCAACTGACAAGCATTTTCCTGCAACTAAATGCAGGAAACTGACCATTTTCTCCCTTTTTCCTATGCTCTGCATTGTCGATATCCTTTTCCTCCTTATTGTATCATATTTTCGTATTTTCCTGCACATAAGGAATGTTGTATAATTTGCAACTGCTGTGATGATGGAGAAAAACAATGCAACTACGCAAGGAAATAATGAACTTAAAAAAAGACCCAAGTTGCATATTTTTAAAAATAGACATAGACATGTTAGGTGGCTGAGAATGTACAACTAATCACGAACAGGAATTGCTGCAAGGGATTTCTCTGAGGAACAATGGAACTCCTGCCTGTGCTTCCAAACAAGGTATTTATAAAACCATCCAAAGACTGATTACTATTTCCAGTAAGGACAAAGGGACATAATGGTCCTCTCATCTCCAGGATCTTGAGTATATTGGCCTTGGCAAGCTGGTACATCCAAGGCCAAGGCCATCGCCAAGGCCATCCCCACACCCCCACTTCTTGCCTTCAAACAACCACACAACCTCAAACAGACCATTGTCCGCAGCAAACTACCCAGCCTTCAGGAGAACAGTGACGACACCACACAACCCTGTCACAGCAACCTCTGCAAGACGTGCCGGATCATCGACACGGATGCCATCATCTCACGTGAGAACACCATCTACCAGGTACACGGTACCTACTCTTGCAACTTGGCCAACGTTGTCTACCTGATACGCTGCAGGAAAGGATGTCCCGAGGCATGGTACATTGGGGAAACCATGCAGACGCTACGACAACGGATGAATGAACACCGCTCGACAATCACCAGGCAAAACTGTTCTCTTCCTGTGGGGGAGCAAAGAACAAAGAACAAAGAACAGTACAGCACAGGAAACAGGCCCTTCGGCCCTCCAAGCCTGTGCCGCTCCTTGGTCCAACTAGACCATTTCAGCAGGCACTTCAGCAGTCACGGGCATTCAGCCTTGGATCTTCAGGTAAGCATTCTCCAAGGCGGCCTTCACGACACACGACAGCGCAGAGTCGCTGAACAGAAACTGATAGCCAAGTTCCGCACACATGAGGACGGCCTAAACCGGGATGTTGGATTTATGTCACATTATCAGTAACCCCCACTGCTTGCCTCCTGGGCTTGTAGAATCTCACTAGCTGTTCTGTCTGGAGACAATACACATCTCTTTAACCTGTGTATCTGTACCTTTAAGACCTGGCTGGCTGTAGAGATTTGCATTCTAATTAGTATTCTGTAACTTGATTTCTGTGTCTGTGCACTGTTGGAGAACAGATATCCACCCCATCTGACGAAGGAGCTGTGCTCCGAAAGCTTATGGTATTTGCTACCAAATAAACCTGTTGGACTTTAACCTGGTGTTGTCAGACTTCTTACTAAGCTGGTACATTCCAGCCCTCTTGAAATGCACATACCCGGGGGTTAAAAGCCTGCTTGTTAGCATCCTGTGTGGTGCTGTCCATCTGTTGGTCTATGTGTGCATATGATGTGAGAAAAGCAGCTGAACGTTTGCCACACTGAAAATAACCAAGGCAGGGCCCCTGCAAAGATAGCCAGCTTTTGCGGGAACATCTAAAACTCTCTCTTTCTGTGAAAGTCGACAAGCCACCAGAAGGATCACAGCTGGGAAAAATTGAAATGTTTACCAAGCTACTGAATGACAGGACATCTGAACCAAGAACAACTGTTCGCCAGCAGAAGCCAATGAACAGATCTCACCTATGTGGCTCTACATACACCCCCTTGTTCAAGGGGGATTTACTTCCTCAGTTAACAAGAAAATATTCCATTCTTTCAACAAACAGCACGTTATGAGGCAAGTGTAGACTTGCTTTCCTAACAGCCGCCACATGTCATCATCTATGCGGTGGCACAGTGGTTAGCATGGCTGCCTCACAGCACCAGGGATCCAGGTCATTCTCTGTGCAGAGTCTGCATGTTCTCCCCATGTCTGCATGGCTTTCCTCCGGGTGCTCTGGTTTCCTCCTGCAGTCTGAAAGACGTGCTGGTTAGGTGCATTGGTCATGCTAAATTATTCATCAGTGTATCCGAACAGGCACCGGAGTGTGGCAACCAGGGGATTTTCACAGTAACTTCATTGCAGTGTTAATGTAAGCCTACTTGTGACACTAATAAATAAACTTAAACTATACTCACAACTCGAGGACTGTTCCGCATATCTTTTTTCAACATTTACTTACTATTGGACTCACTTTTTATCTCTAATCAGTATGACTCAGACACATATTTTACCATTTCTATTTATCTTTTAATAGTTAGTAAACTTTCTCTTGACTCAAGAAAGCCTGATTGAAGTGGCTCCATTTTAGTCAAAACTATTGGATCTGGAAAAGTATCCAAGGGAAAAGGAACATTGTTAGATATAAACCTTTGTTGTTACCAGCAGCGGGTGGGTTGAATAAAGATGCTGAGCAAATCATCCCTACTTACCTGGGTTTGTGAGACTTAGGGGGTATCCCAGCTGGGTGGCGACAAATTGAGGAGTCTTACCCAGATCAATACCTTTAGGGAAACCTCGCCTGGGGCTGGCCATAACACAAGGAAAGGTAGCAGCATGGATAAAAATTTAGTTGGCAAGCAGGAAGCAAAGGGAGGGATTTCCTGCTTCCGCTTTCGAGGGATCGGAATGGATGGTGGGAGCAGGAAATCCCACAGGAATCCCAAAACGTGGTTTACACCATTGGATTTCCTGTTCCGATTGTCCTCACTCCTGCCAATTACCCATTTGAATACATTTAAATCTAGTTATCAGGCCTTTATGCCTGAAAACCTCGCCTGTTAAGATTGTCCATTCATGTCAACATCAGGGCACGCCGACAGGAATCACAACAGGTTCCCCACAATGTGCACCTGGTCAGCAAAACCCACCAGAGGTGCGCAGAGGAATACATTTCCAGGAGGGCAGAAGGTCATGCCCGGGCAGTGCTGGTGCAAGGGAGATGGTCCGTGGTGGGGGGAGGGGGTGTTCTATGGAAGGGAATGTTCCATGGGATGGGCTGTTCTGTATCAGAGCACCCTTTTTAACGGCCTTAGTAAATTCTTCTCTTTTGCCTAACACATTCCAGGCATGATTCTATTTACCTTTTATTGCGAGTTCAGCTTTCATTTGTTAATTTGTTGTCAGTTTCACAGTATAACCTTCGGGGATGGGAGCAGATCCTACTAACCCCTGGGGAAGTTGTTATATTCTTTTGTCCAGACTGCATGAAGGAGATACATTTCAATCACTGTTCCAGCAATGCTGACCATAGACACTGAAAGACCTCATCAACACCCTATCCCCTCCTTTTTATCAATTCCAATCTGTCTGCCCAGTTTGGCCTTTTCTGATCTGTCTCCCCTTATTATTCCACAATATTATTTTAGCTTTCCATATTATTTAATGTCAGCTAGAACCCAGACTATCACTTTCGGATTATCCACATTACTTCATTGTTGTTAATCCTCCCAGTACATTTCAAAACCACATAAGCTTTACTTTCATGCCATTCTCAAATTTCAGCACCTTCCAAAAGTGTGAACTCGCCTTGTAAGTCAAAGATATATTCTGTCTCTTCACTAAGTTTGCCTTTTACTAGTTTGAACTTGTGTCCCCTTATCCCTTTATCAAAGATTGTTTTGAGGTAGTGCTCAATATTTGTTCATAGAAACATAGAAAACTACAGCACAAAACAGGCCCTTCGGCCCCACAAGTTGTGCCGAACATATCCCTACCTTTTAGGCCTACCTATAACCCTCCATCCTATTAAGTCCCATGTACTCATCCAGGAGTCTCTTAAAAGACCCTATTGAGTTTGCCTCCACCACCACTGATGGCAGCCGATTCCACTCGCCCACCACCCTGTGTGAAAACCACCCTCTGTGTGAAAAAATCTCCTACATATATATCCCATATTATCTCCTACATATATATCCCAGTTCCATATGTAGGCAGAAAATCCTATATTTTCCCAAACTTTCTTCAGAACTCAGCTGTCTAATGCTTAGGATCAAGTTCATGGTTTGTTTCGGAATCTTGAACATCACTTTTTCATTTTGGTGATCAAAAGGGGAACATTCCTGACTCATGATGTTGTGACGATACTGTGCCCTTAAAAAATGTATTTTTAATCATGTTTCTCTATGTTAAGGATAAGGGGCAAATCTTTTAGAACTGAGGTGAGGAGAAATTTCTTCACCCAGAAAGTAGTGAATGTGTGGAATTCACTACCACAGAATGTAGCTGAGGCCAAAATGTGTGATTTCAAGAAGAAATTAGATATAGCTCTTTAGGCCAAAGGGATATGGAGGGAAAGTGGGATCAGGATGATCAAAATGAATGGCAGAGGAGATGCAAAGGGCTGAATGGCCTACTCCTGCTCCTATTTTCTATGTTTCCGTGCTGAAGTGTTAAGTATTTTAGTTAACTTTAGATGGTGAAGTCATTGCGAAGGTGCATCTGTGTGTGCACAGTTTTCAGTAGCAAGTTCCTCTTAAGATAAATTTAACCTACAAGGCTTCTGGAAGTTAGCAGTGTTCAGAAGTCAGAGGATGCCAAAACCCTTTTCAGCAGAATGTGTAATTGCCAGAGTAATTGCCATAACAATATGGCCTACTCTTTAATGTCCACTGAAATGGTCCAGCAAGCCACTCAGTTGGATCAAACCACTATGAAGTAGAAATAAACCAGATGGACCACCTGGCATCAACCTAGACATCAAATTAGGCACCAGAGATGACAACTTTGGGAGTTGCCCTGGGAGTCCTCAACACCTGGGCCCTGTGAGATTTCATGGCATCTGTTCAAACATGGGCAAGGAAATCTTCTGCTGATTACCATGTACCCCCCCACCCCACACTGTCCTCAGATGACGAATCAGCACTCCTCCATGTTGAACACCACTTGGTGGAAGCACTGATGGTGGCAAGGGTGAAAAGTATACTCTGGGTGAGGGACTTTAATGTCCGAGATCAGGGGTGATTCGATAGCATGGTCGCACCTCCTGCTGGCAAAGTCCTAAAGGACATAGTTGCTAGACTGGGTCTGTGGCAGGTGGTGATGGAATCAATAAAGCATACTTGACCTCATCCTCACCAACCTGCCTGCTGCAGATCTATCCGTGATAGTATGGATAGGAGTGAAGATGGCACAGTCCTTGTGAAGATGAAGTCCTGTCTTCACATTCAGGATACTTTCCATCATGTTGTGTGGCACTACCACCTTGCTAAATACACTTTGAACACATCTAGCAACTCAAGACTTGGCATCTACGAAGCGCTGCGGACCATCAGCAGAATTATATTCGACCACAATCTGTAACCTCATGGCCCGGTATATCCCCCCCATTACCATTACCACCAAGACTGGGGATCACCCCGGTTCATTGAAGAGTGCAGGAGAGTGTGCCAGGAGAAGTATCAGGCATACCTAATATGAGGTGTTAACCTGGTGAAAATACAAGACAAGGCTACTTAGGTACCAAACAGCATAAGCAGCAAGTAATAAACAGAGCTGAGTGATTCACAACCAACGGATCAAATCTAAATTCCGCAGTCCTTCCATATCCAGTCATGAATGGTGGTGGACAAGTAAACAACTCACTGGAGTAGAAAGCTCTACAGCATCACAGATGTCAGTCTTCTGCCAATTCGATTCACTCCATATTATGTCAAGGACCAGCTGAAGGCACTGGATACTGCAAAGGCAATGGGCCATAACAATATTCTGCCAATAGTACTGAAGACTTGTGCTCCAGAAATTACCATGCCACTTACCTAGCCACGCTGTTCCAGTATAGCTACAACACTGGCAACTACCCGGCAACGTTGCAAATTGGCCAGTAATATCCTGTACAAGGTTATCCACTTTGGTAGCAATAATAGGAAGATAGATTATTACTTGAATGGGTGTAAATTGAGAGAGGTGGATACTCAATGAGACCTTGGAATCCTCGTGCATCAGTTGCTGAAAGTAAGCGTGCAGGTACAGCAGGCAGTAAAGAAGGCAAATGGTATGTTGGCCTTCATAGAGAGGATTTGAGAATAGGGATAGGGATGTTTTGCTGCAATTGTATAGGGCGTTGATGAGATCACACCTATCTAACACTGCTTCATCAATGACCTTCCAGCATAAGGTCAGAAGTGGGGATGTTCACTAATGATTGCACAATGTTCAGCACCATTTGTGACTTGTACAGACGATGAAACATTTATTGAAGGGAAAGCGAGAGCAAGGTTCATCGTCTAAATGATTGACCCAATTCCTGCTGTCATACAGAAACATTGCACATTCAACAACCCAAGTTTCTCCGGCATTGCTCACGGTTAAATGTCAATTACACTCAGTGTTTGATTTGCTTAAACCACGCAGGACAAGAGAATTTGTCAAGAAAAAAACAGCAGGATCAGGTTATACAATGGGAGAAAAAGGAAAAATGTTATTTCAGCAGGATGAAGTAGTTCCGGAAAGCAACTATACCATAAATGAAAAGTGGATACCGGCCATCATCTTCGCACAAACTAGACCGGTCTCCTATACTGTACAAATACGAGATGGCGTAATATCATAGAATCATAGAAACCCTACAGTGCAGAAGGAGGCCATTCGGCCCATCGAGTCTGCACCGACCACAATCCCACCCAGGCCCTATCCCCACATATTTACCCGCTAATCCCTCCAACCTACGCATCTCAGGACTCTAAGGGGCAATTTTTTTTAACCTGGCCAATCAACCTAACCCGCACATCTTTGGACTATGGAATAGATCAACTTTTGGCAACAAGAACCAATCTGCCAGGGACAGAACTGACAAAGAGTCCACTTCAAGCTGTACCAAGAAACTACCTAGACCTTCCTGAGAACATGGTACTACCTGAACCAATGGAGAAAGGCAGCACCTCAGTTTCAAACACTTCAACACCAAGCCTACCTCAGAACACTATGTCGATTCCGGTCAAGACAACCACAGAAAACATCCAAACCAAGCCAAAGACACCACCACCTGATGTCCTGTAAGTAAAAAACAGATACCTGAGGTTCGCCGACAACCGCACAGAATGACGGCCTCTGAAACGCCTGACCAACTGACTGGTTTTGTTTATTAATGGTTCACATTACTCATTTTGACTGTTAACGCTATACCGTTATTGGTGTCAGGAACCTTTGTGCACAGTGGCTAGCGCTGTTGCCTCACAGTTCCAGGGGCCCGGTTCGATTTCTGCCTTGGATAATTGTCTGTGTGGAGTTTGCACATTCTCCCCATATCTGCATGAGCTCCCTCTAGCTGCTCTGGTTCTCTCCTACAGTCCAAAAATTTGCAGGTTAGGTTGATTGGCCATGCTCAATTGCCCCTTAATGTCAGGGAGATTAGCAGGGTAAATATGCTGAGTACTCATGTTATTTCTAGTGTTTCCTCACTGCAGCTTTGCAGTGGAATGGGACACTTTAAGAGACTGATCACAGGAAATCATTGGCCATTTGCACAGGGAAACAGGCAGTCTATACTAGCAACCTGTAGTGTTGACATCCTTTCCTTAAAACTCTTGTTTTGTTTCAACCTTCAAAGCCTGCAACCTATCTTTTAAAACCACAATGACAATTTCCAACAAGAGAGAATCTCGCCATCACCCCATCCTAACCCTACAGTGAAACCTAAAAACCAATCAATGTCCAAAATTTTGCTTCTTTCTGAAAAAAAGGAACCGAAAGAGTTGGGGAATCACTTCAAGCCATATGCAGAAAGTAGTACTGAACTTGTAAGTTGACTAATGTACAAATGTTGTCTACATAGATTTTAGTAAAGTATTTGACAAGGTCCTTCATGATAGGTTGGTACAAAAGATTAAATCACATGGGATCAAGAATGAATTAGCTAGATGATTCAGAACTGACTTGGCCATAGAGGACAGAGGATAGCGGTGGAAGGGTGTTTTTCTGAATGGAGGTCTGTAACTAGTGGCATTCCTCACGGCTCAGTGCTGGGACCTCTGTTGTTTGTAATGTATATGAATGACTTGGAAGAAAACGTAGCTGGTCTGATTTCCAAGTTTGCTGGTGATACTAAGATTGCTGGAGTTGCGGATAGTGAAGAAGATTGTCAGAGAATACAGCAGGATATAGACAGGCGGCAAAGTTGCACGGAGAAATGGCAAATGGAATTTAATCTGGACAAATGCGAAGTGATGCATTTTGGTAGATTCAATTCAGGTGAGAGCTACAAAATAGATGGCAGAACCATCAGGAGCATAGAAACACAGAGATCTGGGAGTACAGGTCCACAAATCTTTAAAAGTGGCAGCACAGGTGGAAAAGGTGGTGAAGAAAGCAAATGCCATGCTTGCCTTCATTGGCGGCGCATAGAGTATAAAAGTTGGCAAATTATATTACAGTTATATAAAACGTTGGTTAGGCCACATTTGGAACGCTGTGTCCAATTCTGGTCGCTACCAGAAGGACGTGGTGGCTTTGGAGGGAATACAGGAAAGGTTTACCAGGATGTTGCCGGGTATGGAGGGTATTAGCTATGAGGAGGGATTGAATACACTGGGATTGTTCTCCCTGGAAAGACAGAGACTGAGGGACAACCTGATAGAAGTTGATAAAATTGTGAGGGGCATAGATAAGGTGAACAGTTGGAAGCTTTTTCCCAGGGCAGAAATGAGTGGGGGCCTGGAATGCACTGCCAAGTGAGGTGGTTGAGGCAGTTACGTTAGAGACATTTAAAGCTTATCTGGATAGGGTTTAGAGGGTTACAGGCGGTTGGTCTACATAGGACAACGTGATTGGTGCAGACTTGTGGGTCGAAGGGCCTATTCCTGTGCTATACTGTTCTTTGTTCTTGAGATTGCATCTAGAGATATCAGCAAAAAACATTTAAAACAGCCATGCTCGGTGCAACACGTGCTTTCCTAAATTTGGGAATTGATGTGCATTATTACAACAGTCACTGGATGTTATCCTATATAATATGAGAGTTTTGGACTATTTTGCCTGTACAATACTAAACTTAGGAGCACTGTACTGTTTCCATACAGCACATTACCCAACTTGGGAACTACTGATCCCAAAGCTTAATGGGATCAAATGAGAGCACACTTCCATAATTATTCTGGTTTCAGCCTCCTTTATCGCTGTTGAAGCTAAGGCAAGAGCACTGACACTAGAGGCATTGATATGGACAACCATGTGTGCAGGAAGCATCGTCAGCTGGAGGAGCTTGAGCTCCAGGTTTCAAAAGCTGCTGTCACTGCAGTGCATCACATAGAATCATAGAAACCCTACAGTGCAGAAAGAGATCATTTGGCCCATCGAGTCTGCACCGACCACAATCCCACCCAGGCCCTACCCTCTTATCCCTACATATTTAATCGCTAATCCCTCTGACCTACGCATCTCAGGACACTATGGGGCAATTTTAGCATGGCCAATCAACCTAACCCGCACATCTTTGGACTGTGGGAGGAAACCAGAGCACCCAGAGGAAACCCACACAGACACGAGGAGAATGTGCAAACTCTGCACAGACACTGACCCAAGCCGGGAATCGAACCCAGGTCACTGGAGCTGTGAAGCAGCAGTGCTAACCATTGTACTACTGTGCCACCCAAGTCTGCGAGGTACTCTGGATGTGGTTCCATAGCTTAAGGATTTTGCAAACAGAAAGGGAATGGGTGACTGTCAGGCAATCAAAAAGGCCAAGCAGAGAGTGCAGAGGTGCACTTCACCACTGTTATTCAGTACTAACTGCTGGTAAGAGTGATGGTCTCTCTGGAGAGTGTATCCAGAGTGCACCTTACAGGGGGCAGGAGGAAGATAGAAAAAAACAATAATGATAGAGGATTCAACAGTTGGAGGAACAGACAGACATTTCTGCAGCAACAGACATAAATCCAGGACTGTAAGTTGCCCCTTTCGTGCCAAGGGTCAAGAATGTCACTTGAGCAGCTGTAGAGCACTCTTGAGGAAGAAGAATGAATAGCCAACAGTTGTGGTCCACATCAATACCAATGGCTTGGGGGGAAAAGAGATGAGTCTTGCAGGTGAAGTTGGGAGCTCAGAGAGAAATTAATAAGCAGGACCTTAAAGGTCGTAATCTCTGGACTACTTCCAGTGCCATGGGCTGGTGAGTATAGAAATAAGACAGTGAAGATGAATACTTGGTTACTGAGATGGTGCAGCAGGATGGGTTCTAGATTACTAGGACATTGGGACCAGTTCTGGGGCAGATGAGACCTCTAACAAGCCAGATGCATTGCACCTGAATGGAACTTGACCAATTTCCTTGCACGGCAGTTTGCTACTGCTACAGGAGAAAGCTTCTCTGGTAAGGATGTAAATGGAAAGTGGGAGGCCTTCAAAGGAGAAATTTTGAGAGTGCAGAGTTTGTATGTTCCTGTCAGGATTAAAGGCAAAGTAAATAGGAATAAGGAACCTTGGTTCTCGAGGGAGATTGTAACACTGATTAAGAGGAAGAGAGAGTTGTATGAAATGTACAAGCAGCAAGGAACACATCAGATGCTCGAGGAGTATAAAAAGTGCAAGAAGTTACTTAAGAGGGAAATCAGGAGGGCTAAAAGAAGACATGAGGTTGCTTTGGCAGACAGAGTAAAGGAAAATCCAAAGAGCTTCTATAGGTATGTTAGGAGCAAAAGGATAGTGAGGGATAAAATTGGTCCTCTTGAAGACCAGAGTGGTAGACTGTGTATGGAACCAAAAGAGATGGGGGAGATACTAAATGGTTTTTTTGCATCTGTATTTACTGAGGAAATGGGCATGGAGTCTACGGAAATAGGGCAAACTGGTAGGGAGGCCATGGAACCTTTACAGATTAAAGGGGAGGAGGTGCTCGCTGTCTTGAGGCAAATCAGAGTGGATAAATCCCCAGGACCGGACAGGGTATTCCCACGGACCTTGAGGGAAGCTAGTGTTGAACTTGCAGGGGCCCTGGCAGACATATTTAAAATGTCAGTATTCACGGGGGAGGTGCCGGATGATTGGAGGGTGGCTCATGTTGTTCCGTTGTTTAAAAAAGGTTCCAAAAGAAATCCGGGAAATTATCGGCCAGTAAGTTTGACGTCGGTGGTGGGCAAGTTATTGGAAGGTGTGATAAGGGATAGGATCTACAAATATTTGGATAGACAGGGACTTATTAGGGAGAGTCAACATGGCTTTGTGCGTGGTAGGTCATGTTTGACCAATCTATTAGAGTTTTTCGAGGAGGTTACCAGGAAAGTGGATGAAGGGAAGATGGTGGATGTTGTCTACCTGGATTTCAGCAAGGCCTTTGACAAGGTCCCTCATGGGAGGTTAGTTAGGAAGGTTCAGTCGCTAGGTATACATGGGGAGGTAGTAAATTGGATTAGACACTGGCTCAATGGAAGAAGCCAGAGAGAGGTTGTGGAGGATTGCTTCTCTGAGTGGAGGCCTGTGACTAGTGGTGTGCGCAGGGATCGGTGTTGGGTCCATTGTTGTTTGTCATCTATATCAATGATCTGGATGATAATGTGGTAAATTGGATCAGCAAGTTTGCTGATGATACAAAGATTGGAGGTGTAGTGGACAGTGAGGAAGGTTTTCAAAGCATGCAGAGGGATTTGGACCAAGTAGAAAAATGGGCTGAAAAATGGCAAATGGAATTTAACGCAGACAAGTGTGAGATATTGCACTTTGGAAGGACAAACCAAAGAAGAACGTACAGGGTAAATGGGAGGACTCTGAAGAGTGCAGCTGAACAGAGGGATCTGGGAATACAGGTACAGAATTCCCTAAAAGTGACGTCACAGGTGGATAGGGTCGTAAAGAGTGCCTTTGGTACATTGGCCTTTATAAATCGGAGTATCGAGTATAAAAGTTGGAGTGTTATGGTAAGGTTACAGGGCTTGGACGAGCAGGGGTGAGTTTTTGTTTCCTTACATTCTTATTAACTTTTCACTGTCTTACTTGACATAAAGTGTCCAGTATGAGTGTGAAACCAGTGTGTTGTTCCCAGTGTAGGATGTGGGAGGTCCTGGAGGCATCTGGCCTCCCAGACATCCACATCTGTGAGGGGTGTGTCGAGCTGCGGTTCCTGAGGGACCGTGTTAGGGAGCTGGAACTGCAGCTCGAGGATCTTAGGCTGATGAGGGAGAATGAGGAGGTGATAGACAAGAGCTATCATCAGGTGGTCACACCAGGGAGGAGGCCAAGTGGGTGACGGCCAGGAAGGGTAAGGCTAGGGTGGTTGAGAGCACCCCAGTGGATTTGCCCCTGCACAACAAGTACTCCTGCTTGAGTACTGCTGGGGGGGACAGCCGCCTGGGGGAAGCAGCAGTGGCCGTGTCTCCGCAGTGGAGTCCAGCCCTGTAACTCAGAGGGCTAAGGAAAAGAGGAGGAAGGCGGTATTAATCGGGGACTCGATGGTGAAGGGGACAGACAGGCGTTTCTGCAGAGGTAGGCGGGATTCTCGCATGGTGGTCTGCCTCCCTGGGGCCGGGATCCAGGATGTCGCTAGTCGCGTCCCGGAAATCCTGAGGTGGGAGGGAGAGGAGCCTGAGGTAGCGGTACATATTGGTACCGCTGATGTGGGTAGGAAGGGAGAAGGGGTCATGAAAAGGGAGTACAGGGAATTAGGGAGACAGCTGAGAAAGAGGAAAGCAAAGGTAGTAATCTCAGGATTACTGCCTGTGCCACGGGAAGGTGAGGGCAGGAATGGAGTGAGGTGGAAGATGAATGTGTGGCTGAGGGACTGGTGCAGGGGGCAGGGATTCAGGTTCCTGGACCATTGGGACCTCTTTAGGGGCAGGGGTGATCTATATACAAAAAACGGGTGGAACTTGAATCACAGGGGGACCAATATCCTGGCCGGTAGGTTGGCTAAGGCGACTGGGGAGAATTTAAACTAGATAGGTTGGGGGGAGGGGAGCTAGAAGAGTTGACTAGGATCAAGGAACTAATTGATGGGGGGGAGGATGCAGGGGTAAGGGGAATTACAAAATTAATGGTAGAGGAGAGGGTGCAAGTGAATGAAGGCGGTAATTTAGATAAGGGAGTAGAGGGAGAGGGTGTTCGCGACTCATCAAAGCGGGTCCAGATAAAAGCTGGAATAAGGACACTTTGCCTGAATGCACGAAGCATTCGGAACAAGGTAAATGAGTTGATGGTGCAAATCAGCACAAGTGGGTACGACCTAGTGGCCATTACAGAAACGTGGCTGAAAGGTGACCAGGACTGGGAGATGAATATCCAGGGGTATCAGGCGTTTAGGAAGAATAGACAGGAAGGAAAAGGTGGTGGGGTCGCGCTATTAATAAGAGATAATATCAGGGTAGTACTGAGGGATGACATAGGCTCTGAGGAACAAAACGTGGAATCATTATGGGTAGAGATGAGGAATAGTAGAGGGAGAAAGACACTAGTAGGTGTGGTATATAGGCCCCCAAATAATAATGTTGAGGTAGGGAGGGCTATAAACAAGCAGATAAGGGATGCGTGTAAAAACGGAACGGCAATAATCATGGGGGACTTCAACATGCACATTGACTGGCAGACTCAAGTCGGTAAGGGTGGAATGGAGGAAGAGTTCTTAGAATGCTGTCGGGATAGTTTCCTTGAACAGCATGTTACGGAACCGACGAGGGAACGAGCTATTTTGGATCTGGTATTGTGTAACGAGGTAGGTAGAATTAAGGATCTTATTGTGAAGGACCCTCTTGGGTCTAGTGACCACAATATGGTCGAATTTCTGATTCAGATGGAAGAGGAGAAAGTTTGGTCCCAAACCAGTGTCCTCTGTTTGAACAGAGGGAAATATGATAGGATGAGGGATGAATTGGCTAAGGTAGACTGGGAGAGCAGGCTGGCAGGTCGGATAGCTGAGGAACAGTGGAGGATTTTTAAGGAGATCCTTTTCAGTTCTCAGCAAAAATATATTCCAGCAAAAAACAAGGATTGTAAGAAAAGGGAGAACCAGCCGTGGATAACGAAGGAAATAAAGGAGAGTATTAAAATAAAAACAGCTGCGTACAGAGTGGCCAAAAATAGTGGAGAAACAAGTGATTGGGAAAAATTTAAGAAACAACAAAGAGAGACTAAGAAAGCGATAAAGAAAGGAAGGATAGGCTATGAAGCTAGGCTAGCAATTAATATAAAAAATGATAGTAAAAGTTTTTATAAATATGTAAAAAGGAATAGAGTGGCTAGAGTGAATGTTGGACCCTTGGAGGACGAGAGGGGGGAGTTAATAGTGGGAAATGAGGATATGGCTGAGACTTTAAATGAGTTTTTTGTGTCGGTCTTCACGGCGGAGGACACAAATAGTTTGCCAAATATTAACGATAGAGGGTTGGCAGCAGGAGAAATACTTAATACAATTAATGTTACCAGAGAGGCAGTGCTGGGTAGACTAATGGGACTGAAGGTGGACAAGTCCCCGGGTCCGGATGGAATGCATCCCAGGGTATTGAAAGAAATGTCAGAGGTAATAGTGGATGCGTTAGTGATTATTTATCAAAACTCGTTGCATTCTGGGGTAGTGCCGGTTGATTGGAAAACGGCTAATGTTACGCCGCTGTTTAAAAAAGGAAGGAGACAAAAGGCGGGTAACTATAGGCCGGTCAGCTTAACGTCTGTAGTAGGGAAAATGCTGGAATCCATTATTAAAGAGGAGATAGCAGGGCATCTGGATAGAAATGGTTCGATCAATCAGACGCAGCATGGATTCATGAGGGGAAAGTCGTGCTTGACGAACATGTTAGATTTTTATGAAGATGTGACTAGGGCGGTTGATGGAGGAGAACCGGTGGATGCGGTGTTTTTGGATTTCCAAAAGGCGTTTGATAAGGTGCCCCATAAAAGGCTGCTGAAGAAGATTAGGGCACACGGAGTTGGGGGTAGTGTGTTAAAGTGGATTGGGGACTGGCTGTCCGACAGGAAGCAAAGAGTCGGAATAAATGGGTGTTTTTCCAGTTGGAGGAAGGTAACTAGTGGCGTGCCGCAGGGATCGGTACTCGGGCCGCAACTATTTACCATTTATATAGATGATCTGGAGGAGGGGACGGAGTGTAGGGTAACGAAGTTTGCAGACGACACAAAGATAAGTGGAAAAGTGAATCGTGTGGAGGACGGAGAAGATCTGCAGAGAGATTTGGACAGGCTGAGTGAGTGGGCGAGGATATGGCAAATGGAGTATAATGTTGAGAAATGCGAGGTTATACACTTTGGAGGAAATAATAACAAATGGGATTACTATCTCAATGGAAACAAATTAAAACATGCTACCGTGCAAAGGGACCTGGGGGTCCTTGTGCATGAGACGCAAAAGCCCAGTCTGCAGGTACAACAGGTGATCAAGAAGGCAAATGGGATGTTGGCCTATATCGCGAGGGGGATAGAATATAAAAGCAGGGATGTCTTGATGCACCTGTACAGGGCATTGGTGAGGCCGCAGCTGGAATACTGTGTGCAGTATTGGTCCCCTTATATGAGGAAGGATATATTGGCATTGGAGGGAGTGCAGAGAAGGTTCACCAGGTTGATACCGGAGATGAGGGGTTTGGATTATGAGGAGAGGCTGAGGAGATTGGGTTTGTACTCGTTGGAGTTTAGAAGGATGAGGGGGGATCTTATGGAGACTTAGAAGATAATGCGGGGGCTGGATAGGGTGGAGGCGGAGAGATTCTTTCCACTTAGTAAGGAAGTTAAAACTAGAGGACACAGCCTCAAAATAAAGGGGGGTCGGTTTAAGACAGAGTTGAGGAGGAACTTCTTCTCCCAGAGGGTGGTGAATCTCTGGAATTCTCTGCCCACTGAGGTGGTGGAGGCTACTTCGCTGAATATGTTTAAAGCGCGGATGGATGGATTCCTGATCGGTAAGGGAATTAAGGGTTATGGGGATCAGGCGGGTAAGTGGTACTGATCCACGTCAGATCAGCCATGATCTTATTGAATGGCGGGGCAGGCTCGAGGGGCTAGATGGCCTACTCCTGCTCCTATTTCTTATGTTCTTATGTTATATAAGGCATTGGTGAGGCCGAATTTGGAGTATTGTGTACAGTTTTGGTCACCTAGTTACAGGAAGGATGTAAATAAGATTGAATGAGTGCAGAGAAGGTTCACAAGGATGTTGCCGGGACTTGAGAAGCTGAGTTACAGAGAGAGATTGAATAGGTTGGGACTTTATTCCCTGGAGCGTAGAAGATTGAGGGGAGATTTGATAGAGGTGTATAAGATTTTGATGGGTATAGAGAGAGTGAATGCAAGCAGGCTTTTTCCGCTGAGGCTAGGGGAGAAAAAAACCAGAGGGCATGGGTTAAGGGTGAAAGGAGAAAAGTTTAAAGGGAATATTAGGGGGGGCTTCTTCACGCAGAGAGTGGTGGGAGTGTGGAATGAGCTGCCGGATAAAGTGGTAAATGCGGGGTCACTTTTAACATTTAAGAAAAACTTGGACGGGTTCATGGATGAGAGGGGTGTGGAGGGATATGGTCCAAGTGCAGGTCAGTGGGACTAGGCATAAAATGGTTCGGCACAGGCAAGAAGGGCCAAAAGGCCTGTTTCTGAGCTGTAATTTTCTATGGTTCTATGGTTCAACTAACATGGTAAGGAGATGGGAACCAGGAGGTAACATCAGAAAGGAAAATCAAAGTACACAAAGAATTGGGAGCAACAAGTTTTGGTAAAGTCAGAAATAGTAAGGTGGGGTGAAGCTAAGAGGGAATGCAATAAGGCCTAAATTAGGTGAACGCATGGAATATGGTAAATAAGGTAGCCATGCAGAAGTATAATGTACCAACGCAAAGACCTGGCTCATAAAAGGGCAGGACTAGGTAATAAATATTCCTGGATGCAAGGTGTTCAGGAAAGAAAGGAGGAGTAAAAGGATTGATTATGGAGAATATTAGTGCTGGAGAGAAAGGATGTAGAGCAAAGAAAAATAGCTGTACCTTTACACTACTCGGCACATTCTATAGGCCCCAACAAGCGGGAAAGATATAAAGGAATACATTTTCAAGGAAATTAGAGTGGTGCAAAAAACATACAGATCTTTTGTCAAACTAATAAAGATCGGGATAGTAATAGCTTAAAGGGCAGAGAGGGGCAAGAGTTTCTAATGTGTGTTCAGGATAATTTCCGACATCAGTGTGCTTCCAGCCCAAAGAGAAGGAAGGCATTGCTGGATATGGTTCTGGAGAATGAGGTGGGAAGAATGAATCAAGTTTCAGTTGGGACCATTCAAGGAATAGTGATCATAGTATCATATAGCTTAAAATAGCTATGGAAAAGGAGATGGAGCCCAGAGCAAAAATATTTAACTGGGGAAGGGTCAATTTGGGATGGCATAGTGGCACAGTGGTTAGCACTGCTGCCTCACAGCACCAGGGACCTGGGTTCGATTGCCAGCTTGCGTCACTGTTTGTGTGGAGTTTGCACATTCTCCCCGTGTCTGCGTGGGTTTCCTCCGGGTGCTCCGGTTTCCTCCCACAGTCCAAAGATGTGCAGGTCAGGTGGATTGGCCATGTTAAATTGCCCCTTAGTGTCAGGGGGACTAGCTAGGGTAAATGCATGGGTTATGTGGATAGGGCCTGGGTGGGATTTTGGTCGGTGCAGACTCGATGTAGGATGCTATGATTTAGTGGGGTGAAAACAGATCTGGCCCAGGTAAATTAGAATCAAAGATTGGCAGGCATAACTGTAAAAATGGGCTGCTTTTAAAGAGTAAATAGTTTGGTTACAACCAACAGACATTCCCATGAGGGGAAAGGTAGGTCAAACAAATTAGAGTTTCCTGGATGATGGGAGACATACAGATTAAGATGAAGCATAAATTGTTGCATATTACAGATGTCAAATGGACAATACATTTGAGAACCAAGCTAACATTTAAGATTGGGTTCATGTCACACTATCTGTAACCCCCACGACTTGCCTGGGTTTGCAAAATCTCACTAACTGTCCTGTCTGGAGACAATACACATCTCTTTAACCTGTGCTTAACGCTCTCTCCACTCACATTGTCTGTACCTTTAAGACTTGATTACCTGCAAAGACTCGCATTCCAATCATTATTTTGTAAATTGAGTTTGTGTCTTCATATGCCCTGTTTATGAATAGAACTCCCACTCACCTGAAGAAGGGGCAGCGCTCCGAAAGCTAGTGGCTTTCGCTACCAAATAAACCTGTTGGATTTTAACCTGGTGTTGTGAGACTTCTTACTGTGTTGAACCTTTACAAAACAGTGGTTCGGCCTCAAATGGATATTGTGTCCATTCCTGAATACCACACTTTAAGAACAATGTGAAGGCTTTAGAGAGGGTGTTGAAAAGCTTTCTAAGAATGGATCCAGGCAGGAAGCACTTCAGGTACATGGTTAGACTGGAGGAGCTGGGGCCCTTCTCTTTGATAAGAGAGGTCCCAGAGAAGATTTGATAGAGGTGTTCAAAATCATGAGGCAACTGGGTAGAGAGAAAGTGTTCCACTTGGCAGAAGGATTGAGAACCAGAGGACACTTATTTAAGATGATTGTCAAAAAACTAGAGGCAGCATGAGGAAAAGCCTTATTTTACACAGCAAGTGGATAGAATGTGAAATGCACTGTCTGAGAGTGTGGTGGTGGCAGATTCAATCCTGGCTTTCAAAGGGAATTGGATAATTACCTGCTGAAAAAAAAAGATTTGCAGGGCTACAGGGAAAAAAGCAAGGGAATGGGACTAGCTGAGTTGCTCTTAAAGGCCTAATGGCCTCCTTCTGTGCTATAACCATGACATGATGCTTTAATACCATTTTACTCTGACAAGATAATCAGTAGGAAAACAAAAACAGAAAATTTGGGAAATACTCTGCAGCTTACTACAATATCTGTGGAGAGAAAAGCATGTTAATATTTCAGGTCTGTGACCGTTCACCAAAATTGGACAAAGTTAGAGATGTAATAGGTTTTGAGCATGGGGTGGGTGAAACAGGGACAAAAGGAAGAGCCATGATAGAGTGAAAGACAGAGAGATTGAAAGACAAAGTGTTAGTCTTCCCGGGCCAAAGGGAATGGTGATAGGGCAAGAAAAGAAACAAAGAAACAAACACATGCCTAGAACGAGTGTGCTGCTGACTGAAAACAAAAAAGAGAAAACTCAAAACATGCAAACAAAAGGAAATAAAATGGGCATTAAGATTATGTCTGAAATTGTTGAACTCAATGTTGAGTTTAGAAGGCTGGAAAAGTGCCTAACTGAAATACGAGGTGCTATTCCTTGAGATTCGCAGGAAGGTCAAGGAGAGAAAAGTCAACGTGAGACCTGAAACGTTAACTTTGTTTCTCTTCACACAGATACCCATAACATGCTGAGAATTTCCAGCTTTTTCTATTTTTATTTCAGATTTCCAGCATCTGCAGTATTCTGCTTTTCGATAATCACTAGGGAATTTGCCAATTAAACTGAGCATTAAGTTGACTAGTTACAGACATATTTAAATCAGATACTGTCACGACGATACAGCCCTGAATCACTTACATATTGAACTTTATAAGGAAGACGTGTTCTTAGAAGAAACACAAGCAAAGACAGAACAAAAGATGGCTGATGATGTAAAGTGGCCACCTTCTGTAAAATTCATATGTGGACTATAGTTGATTGACTAGTCCAAGAGAATATGGAATGTTGCTCTGGAAAGGGGACTTCTTCAGAGATCTGAAAGGGAGGTAGGAAACTACCTCTAGACTAAACTTTAGTCTCCTACGGTTGCAAAAACAATGGAAACTGATTGTCATATCTCGGCAGACATCCAAAACCCATCTTCTGTTGAGTTATATCTCAGAACGTGGAAATGGTCCGAGTTGAAAGAAAGAACAGGATTCGTATATTTTTTCTTTTATTTGGACCGTTACCGTACTGATCAGTGTGTGGAATGTGTGCTTCCTGTTTTTATTATTTTTCTTTGGTTTTAGTAACTAACAAACTTACTCCTTTCATTCAAGAAAGCCTGGTTAAATTGGCTCCCTCTAAAAATAAATACATTTGGGAAAAGGTACCCACAGGGCAACAGATTCAAGTAGATACTTTTTAAATTGACTTTGTTGCGACCAACCGAAGGAGGTTGAATAAAGAAGGGGAGCCAGTAATTTCTCCTCACCCGGGAGCATAACAAAATTGGGGTCCCGTTTGGGACGTAAGCAAATTAGAAGCCTTGTCCAGGCATTGATTGTAACATAACTCAAACAGCAACTTTAACGTGGATGACATTCTATCCAATGTCATCATGAGACTCTAACAACTGTTAGAGTTGTTAGAGTCTCATGAAGGGGCTTGGAGCTCCGAAAGGGGCTTGGAGCTCCGAAAGCTTGTGTGGCTTTTGCTACCAAATAAACCTGTTGGACTTTAACCTGGTGTTGTTAAACTTCTTACTGTGTTTACCCCAGTCCAACGCCGGCATCTCCACATCATCATGAGACTCAACAGTCAAAGCTGAGACAGCAGATGAAATTTTGTAGATCAAAATGGTCACAAGCATTTATATAATGGAAAGTCCTCATTTTCAATTTTGAAAACAAAGGAGTAATAGGCGGCTCTTCACGATTGTGACAAGACAACTCGAAGCACTGTAGGATTAAATTGTAAAATCATTGATGGTCATTGTATAGGTGGCCATTCAGGATGCCGTATTTATGCTGACTCTCTGCTAAAGCAACTCAGCTAGTTCCACTCCTTCAACCTTTCCCTGTAGGCCGGTACTGTTTTCTTTCGCTTCAAGCGCATCATATGAATTTACCTAGCATTAAAGCTAAGGAATAATTAATTTAAAAGTGAAATATCATTTTCAGATTCCAAAAACTTTCAGGATGGGTGGGGGAGCAGGGAGTTCATCATTACCAATGGAGGTCAATGTGAGCCTGCCTGAAGGATGCAGCAATGAATGATACACAGAGAACTATGTGATCACAAGGGCAACTGGTAAATGGGACTGAGTTCAGCTGCATTCCATGACCAACACAATGAAGCCCTTTTCTTGATAATAAGCTCAGAGCAGAAAATGCTGTTTGAATGTTCCTTCTCCCCACCCTCCCTGCCCCACCATTTCAGAAACATATCTGGAAAACACTCAAAGCTTTATGAAGAGACAGTTTGGGATGTGTTAAACACATTAAGCAATTGCATCAAAGACAGATCACTATTGTCAGGGCCAACATTTTAATGGTAATTTCAAGCTTTATTCATTCCACTTTGTTTCGCTGCTGAAGTAATCATTGATAACATGTCCAGATTGATATGTCAATATTGCAGTTTTCTGACATTTTAACGGAATCCATGACTTTAATGCGTGTTCTGCAATGATGAAGGAAAACATTTCAAAAGTGGCAAAGGAATGCTTTCATGTCAACTTAGAAAACAAATAAAAGCCCCTTGTTAAACATTCTAAAGTAAGTACAAGCAGTTTATTTCCCTACAACCTGCATGTCCCTGCAACATTGCATACTTCCTCAATGCTTTCCTTTGGTGATAATGTTCAGCATTTTGTTTGGTTTAAGATGTACTAGACACCATTACAGCTCCAAAACACACATACATCAGCCAACATTGTGTGAAAGGAGTGGCAAGCATGGAAGCAATCTGAGGAGACATACTAAGGGGATGAAGAAATGTGGAACAGTTCTATGAGTGATTTAAGAAGGGTAGCAGGGATAACCCGGGAAATTATAGGCCAGTGAGCTTGACGTCCGTGGTAGGGAAGTTGTTGGAGAGGATTCTTAGAGACAGGATGTATGCGCATTTAGAACGGAACAATCTCATTAGTGACAGACAGCATGGTTTTATAAGAGGGAGGTCGTGCCTTACAAATTTGGTGGAGTTTTTTGAGGAAGTGACAAAAACGGTTGACGAAGGAAGGGCCGTGGATGTCGTCTATATGGATTTCAGTAAGGCATTTGACGAAGTCCCTCATGGCAGGTTGGTTAAGAAGGTTAAGGCTCATGGGATACAAGGAGAGGTGGCTAGATGGGCAGAGAACTGGCTTGGCCACAGGAGACAGAGAACATAGAACATAGAACAGTACAGCACAGAACAGGCCCTTCGGCCCACGATGTTGTGCCGAGCTTTATCTGAAACCAAGATCAAGCTATCCCACTCCCTATCATCCTGGTGTGCTCCATGTGCCTATCCAATAACCGCTTAAATGTTTCTAAAGTGTCTGACTCCACTATCACTGCAGGCAGTCCATTCCACACCCCAACCACTCTCTGCGTAAAGAACCTACCTCTGATATCCGTCCTGTATCTCCCACCACGAACCCTATAGTTATGCCCCCTTGTAATAGCTCCATCCACCCGAGGAAATAGTCTTTGAACGTTCACTCTATCTATCCCCTTCATCATTTTATACACCTCTATTAAGTCTCCCCTCAGCCTCCTCCGCTCCAGAGAGAACAGCCCTAGCTCCCTCAACCTTTCCTCATATGACCTACCCTCCAAACCAGGCAGCATCCTGGTAAATCTCCTCTGCACTCCTTCCAGCGCTTCCACATCCTTCCTATAGTGAGGTGACCAGAACTGCACACAATATTCCAAATGTGGTCTCACCAAGGTCCTGTACAGTTGCAGCATAACCCCACGGCTCTTAAACTCCAACCCCCTGTTAATATAAGCTAACACACTATAGGCCTTCTTCACAGCTCTATCCACTTGACTGGCAACCTTTAGAGATCTGTGGATATGGACCCCAAGATCTCTCTGTTCCTCCACAGTCTTCAGAACCCTACCTTTGACCCTGTAATCCACATTTAAATTTGTCCTACCAAAATGAATCACCTCACATTTATCAGGGTTAAACTCCATTTGCCATTTTTCAGCCCAGCTTTGCATCCTATCTATGTCTCTTTGCAGCCTACAACAGCCCTCCACCTCATCCACTACTCCACCAATCTTGGTGTCATCAGCAAATTTACTGATCCACCCTTCAGCCCCCTCCTCTAAGTCATTAATAAAAATCACAAAGAGCAGAGGACCAAGCACTGATCCCTGCGGCACACCGCTAGCAACCTGCCTCCAATCCGAAAATTTTCCATCGACCACCACCCTCTGTCTTCGGTCAGACAGCCAGTTACCTATCCAATCGGCCAACTTTCCCTCTATCCCACACCTCCTCACTTTCATCATAAGCCGACCATGGGGGACCTTATCAAACGCCTTACTAAAATCCATGTATATGACATCAACTGCCCTACCTTCATCAACACACTTAGTTACCTCCTCAAAAAATTCTATCAAATTTGTGAGGCACGACTTGCCCTTCACGAATCCGTGCTGACTATCTCGGATTAATCCGCATCTTTCTAAATGGTCGTAAATCCCATCCCTAAGGACCCTTTCCATCAGAGGGTAGCAGTCGAAGGGTCTTTTTCTGGCTGGAGGTCTGTGACCAGTGGTGTTCACAGTAAGAAGTCTCACAACACCAGGTTAAAGTCCAACAGGTTTATTTGGTAGCAAATACCATAAGCTTTCGGAGCGCTGCCCCTCGAAGGGGCAGCGCTCCGAAAGCTTATGGTATTTGCTACCAAATAAACCTGTTGGACTTTAACCTGGTGTTGTGAGACTTCTTACTGTGCTTACCCCAGTCCAATGCCGGCATCTCCACATCATGACCAGTGGTGTTCCGCAGGGCTCTGTACTGGGACCTCTGCTATTTGTGATATATATAAATGATTTGGAAGAAGGCGTAACTGGTGTTATCAGCAAGTTTGTGGATGACACGAAGATGGCTGGACTTGCGGATAGCGATGAACATTGTCGGACAATACAGCAGGATATAGATAGGCTAGAAAATTGGGCGGAGAAATGGCAGATGGAATTTAATCCAGATAAATGCGAAGTGATGCATTTTGGAAGAACTAATGTAGGGGGGAGTTATACAATAAATGGCAGAGCCATCAAGAGTATAGAAACACAGAGGGACCTAGGTGTGCAAGTCCACAAATCCTGCACAGGTGGCAGCACAGGTGGAGAAGGTGGTGAAGAAGGCATATGGTATGCTTGCCTTTATAGGACGGGGTATAGAGTACAAAAGCTGGAGTCTGATGTTGCGGCTGTATAGAACGCTGGTTAGGCCACATTTGGAGTACTGCGTCCAGTTCTGGTCGCCGCACTACCAGAAGGACGTGGAGGCTTTAGAGAAAGTGCAGAGAAGGTTTACCAGAATGTTGCCTGGTATGGAGGGTCTTAGCTATGAGGAGAGATTGGGTAAACTGGGCTTGTTCTCCCTGGAAAGATGGAGAATGATGGGAGACCTAATAGAGGTGTACAAAATTATGAAGGGTATAGATAGGGTGAACAGTGGGAAGCTTTTTCCCAGGTCGGAGGTGACGATCACGAGGGGTCATGGGCTCAAGGTGAGAGGGGCGAGGTATAACTCAGATATCAGAGGATGTTTTTTTACACAGAGTGGTGGGGGCCTGGAATGCGCTGCCAAGTAGGGTGGTGGAGGCAGACACGCTGGCATCGTTTAAGACTTACCTGGATAGTCACATGAGCAATCTGGGAATGGAGGGATACAAACGAATGGTCTAGTTGGACCAATGAGCGGCACAGGCTTGGAGGGCCGAAGGGCCTGTTTCCTGTGCTGTACTGTTCTTTGTTCTTTGAAAGCCTTGACCTTTGCTACCAGACTGGAGTTGCATCTTTACTGAGATGCTAGTGAAGGGGTGTAAATTGTCAGAATTGGGGCCAATAGATTCTATATCTGATCGATCATCATGCTTTTCAGACTGCATTATTTTCATCAGCCAGTATTTCTTTAAAACTACTTTGACACTCCTTTTCTCAGTTTCAACAATTTTTTGCACATTTGCTTCTATAACCTATGGACCGTGGGAGACTGAATTCACTCTGTCACTTCGGTCATGCACAGTACCTCAGTAAAGATGGTTTCACCACCCCAAATTGGTCATTTTCCTAGCTGCTTTAGGGTGTTCAGGACTGAAAGGGTTAATGGGACAGGAGAAACAGTACCACTCACCAGGTGATGTAAATGGAGTCATATGATTGGTAGTAGTCTGAATGGAGATAGCTCATGGCTTGAATTGAAGAAGACTTATTGTCTTATTATATTTATATACGTGTTAATAGTTAAGTTCCACAATAACTAGTTACTGCTCAGACTCTACGCCTGTGACTTTGCACCCACGACGTGGACGCAAAATCCTAAGAGAGCGAGAAAGCAAGAGTTTCACCAGCGAGATCTCATTTTCGGATTCCACACCACCCACCCCACCCCATGACGATGAGGTTCCTGCCTAGAAAGGTTGGGAATCTCATTTAAATAAATCACATTAAAAGGCTACCCCTACGCCATATATGTTGCCCCCACAATTTTTAAAAACATATTTTTATTGAAGATTTTCATTTTTTTTCACAAATAACACAAAAGATTGGTACTGTACTAGAAGATCATTTCAAACAAGCACACGTGCTAAGGAACAGAAAGAAAATTGGATTATTCATTGTATCCAGCACCTCTCATCATACAATTTATGAAAGGAAATATCGATGGATTTGCTGGCGGGTTGTGATATCAGGATAACAGGATGCAGCCACAACCGGCTCAGCAATGCACAACCGAGCTCACAGGCTAATGGTGACCGAGCTACAGAACTTATAGAAAGCAAATCTTTAAAGTAGCTATTTCCATTGCTTATTCACCCATAAAAGATACAGGATATTAGCACAGATAAAATGGTGGTTAAACCACTAAGGATTTTAGTGCCACACTTGGGCATGAATCAAAAAATGCTTCTCCCACCCCAGCCACCTCGGAAGTACAAACGATACAATACGTCTTTTCCCAGATTATATAGTCTGTCTGCACCACAACAAGAGTTAATCAGAGATTCTATAACCCCAAAACAACTGAAATACAATAAAATACACAAGCCCATTAGTTTTATGGGGGTTTTCCTCATCCGCTGCGAGGACTCATAGGGCCATACCCACTACCTTCATATTAAACATTTGCCCACCTCCCTGCAATGGCACTACTCATTTTAACCATAATTGTAACAAAGGATAGCAGGTGAAGAAGACCACCATTATAAATGCCAGCATTATAAGACAAGACAGATAAAAATCACATAGCTCTGGTAAATGGATGTCCCTAGATTCACCAGAATATCAGGATAACAAGTGAAACTTCTCTACCATGCTCACTCACAGGTATGTCCCCATAAATGTGATAAATCACAAAACAGGATCAGTAAAAGTGACTCCCCTTGTCAGTCAGAGAACTAAAAGGGGTCTTCCACAACCTGCAGTTTCTGACAGAGAGAAGTGGGAACCCCTTCTGCAGAATGGAGTGCGGGTGTGATTTGGAAGCCTTCCTGGTGTCCAGGGGGCATGGAGATTAAAGTCACCAGCCACCTCAAATATTCCACTGTTCACAGACCAGAATGAAGACTTCAATCAGAGAGATGCTTGAAATCACCACGTCAAGAGTGATGTTTAGGTTTCCCAGGGCTAGAATGGAGAGTCCAACACACCCCCCTCCCGCTCCCCCCTCCCCTCAATCCCACAAGACAACTCAGAATCACCGAGCAGAAACTGATAGCCAAGTTCCGCACACGTGAGGACGGCCTGATGAGTCACTCACCTGATGAAAGAGCAGCGCTCCGAAAGCTCGTGATTCCAAATAAATCTGTTGGACTTTAACCTGGTGTTCTGAGGCTTCTTACTGTCACTACCACTTAGACTAGAAATGACTTTCAAATTATAGTACTTCTTTCCAACATAAAAAGATGGGGTGGGGAGAAGGAGTTGCAATGGACCACACACTATTTGCTACAGTTTAATCCATGCCTCAATATATAAGTGTAAATAGTTATTCATTGTCAGTTTCTTCAATTATATCTCACACAATGGTCTATTATAGTTTCCTATTGTGCACACTGTTACATCTCATGCCACCGCGCATCCCAACTAAACAGGGAAGTTGCAGACGAGTGGTCACATGAGGATGTGATGACGTGGCTACAAAAGAGGTCACTTGGTGGGAGTGCAAGAGGTTTCCCCAGGAGCATGGACAGAGCACAAGTGTTTTGCATAACTGTTGACCTTTGTTGAAAGTCCTTGTTGTCGGTGATTTAGAGAACCCACAACATTCTACGCTTTGTATTATAAAATGATGGGTCACAAGGCAATTAGAATGATGGACAAATCAGCTCAGTTGCTAAAAACAAGGTACATGGGTGAGACATTTGTCTGCTCACAACAGCAAATTTCAACAGTTGTGGGACATCTACTGCAAAGCACAATCTCATATACTTGACAAAGGAGACTACCGCAGCTGTAACAATCACAAGAATGTTAAGAAAATATCTAATTTCATTATTCATTTGATTTTTGGAATATAACCTTTAGTTTTGTGAAAATTAAAGTTGTAAATGTAAGGCAATTGAAACTCTGGAATTCAGAGGTTGCCAGATCACCCAAGGTATTCACACATCAGAATGCTGCCAACAGTGGATGCCAGGAAGGAGCTGAGACTAGTAAAAAAAAAAGGCCATCAGAAACATGAATGTTTTCTTGAGCTTACAGCAAAGCCCAAGAGCACATTAGTGGCCACTGCAATCAGGAACAAGGAGGAGGCACATGGATCCCGGAACCAGCTAAGTCCGGGGTCTTGGGCTGGGAGGGACTGAGCAGTTGATGGGAGTAGTGTATTTTGTAGAGCAAGTGGGTAGGAAGAAAGAGGAAGTACTATCTTAGGGGAGCTGTCCCCAATGCAGAAAGCCCCCCCCCCCCCGCCCCCAAACCAAAGCTAGTATTTCCCTTCCTTCCTGCCCCTTGGAAATACTTTTATAAAAAGCAGGTTGCCAATTCCCACTCGACTGGATGGAAAATCAAATTCAAGTTCCAACTGAATTTAATTCTTAGTCCTCACAAGAGAGACAAACAAGATCCAAGCTGACAGGATGAGGCATCGCACCCCATACAGAGCTTGATCTGACACTTGCCAAAAGGCCAAAATGGCTTTGAAAAATTGTATTAGGCAATGCTTTGGTTAAACCTCATCGGCTACCCTGATCATTGACTCCATGCCAACCATTTTATAGTGTGGACAATGTGCTATCGGGGTCAATTGGCTTGTTAACAAGCTCAATTTATCCCTAATTATTTCAGTATGGTGGGTGCACTGCCAATTTCAGCCTCAGCCCATCCCCTGTATTATGGGAGTGAACAGGAAGATGGTGAGGTGGGCACCCATCCTACTTTACATGCCCCTGCCAAAAACATGTTCGGTGGGGAGCACGTAAAATGCAAACTAAACATTTCTACTGTGCTTTACCACTTAATATCTTTTCGAATTTAGAAGAATGAGAGGGGATCTCATAGAAACATAAAATCCTTATGTGACTGAATCAACTAGATGCAGGAAGAATGTTCCTGATGTTTGGGAAGCCCAGAACTAGTCTAAGAATAAGGGGTAAGGCTATTCAGGACTGAGATGAGGAAGAACTTCTTCAGAGCGTTGTGAAACTGTAGAATTCTCCACCACAGAAAGCTGTGGGGGCCAGTTTGTTAGATATGTGCAAGAGGGAGCTGGAGGTTGGTGCTAGTTCATTAGATATGTTCAAGAGGGGGCTGGATGTGGCCCTTGCAGCTAAAGGGGTCAAGGGGTATGGGCAGAAAGCTAGAGTGGGATACTGAAAGTACAGGGCGGCACGGTAGCACAGTGGTTAGCACTGCTGCTTCACAGCTCCAGGGTCCTGGGTTCGATTCCCAGCTCGGGTCACTGTCTGTGTGGAGTTTGCACATTCTCCTCGTGTCTGCGTGGGTTTCCTCCGGGTGCTCCGGTTTCCTCCCACATCCAAAGATGTGCAGGTTAGGTTGATTGGCCAGGTTAAAAATTGCCCCTTAGAATCCTGGGATGCATAGATTAGTGGGTAAATATGTGGGGGTAGGGCCTGGGTGGGATTGTGGTCGGTGCAGACTCGATGGGCCGAATGGCCTCCTTCTGCACTGTAGGGTTTCTATGATTTCTATGATCAGCCATGATCATGTTGAATGGTGATGCAATTAACAATAATTAATGATAGCTGACATAGTCATAGAAATCATAGAAACCCTACAGTGCAGGAAGAGGCCATTCGGCCCATCAACCACAATCCCACCCAGGCCATACCCCCATATCCCTATATTTTTACCCGCTAATCCATCTAAGCTACACATCTCAGGACACTAAGGGACAATTTTTAGCATGGCCAATCAACCTAACCCGCACATCTTTGGACTGTGGGAGGAAACCGGAGCACCCGGAGGAAACCGGCGCAGACACGAGGAGAATGTGCAAACTCCACACAGATAGTGACCCGAGCCGGGAATCGAACCCAGGTCCCTGGAGCTGTGAAGCGGCAGTGCTAACCACTGTGCTACTGTGCCGCCCATTACACCATGACATAGTCACCATTACAGAGATGAACTTTATATCCCAGGTTTATTAACTGAATTTAAATTTCAACAACTGCCATGATGGGATTTAAACCCACATTCCCAGAGCACAAGCCTGTGTCTTTGGATGACGGCCTCCCTTGAGGCAACTCCATTTAAATCTTGGACAGGAAAGCTCATGGATGTCTTTTCCACCCACTACCAATTAATATCCATTTAAAGGTCTCATCCCACTGCCAATGTAAATAACCAGGGGCAGGTGGGCCAGTTGCTGTGCTGGAAGCCCAAACAGGGTCCTGAGTGGTCCTTCAGTCAAAGGCAGGGTAGCATAAAGCAAGTCTCATGCTGTATCTAAGACATTCTATACCCTGGGAGTGCTCAATATTACTATTCCAAGTTGTGATCTCACACACCTGAAGAGGTATATAAATGTGCCCCAACAAATGCAACAGAGGGAAACTTTAATCCTTAAAGCAAAGCTGTATAGGCTACAGTCTGTTAATCTATCAAGTGATGTCACCAACAGCTGGAACATCTGACACAGATGATTCTTGTTGAAATGCTAAATTTGACACAAATCAAAACTGCAGCTCAAATATCAGAGAATGGTGACTTCAGACTGTGAGTGTCAAAATAAAATGTAATATTAATTTATGTGTCTTCATCATAGCCAAACACTACCAAAGACTGCAGCCATTCTGACAAGGAGTTATGAATTTTTGCTAAACCTTTGTCAGACAAACACAATCTTCTCCAAGCGAAGAGCTTATTTGGTTCTATAATCAACCTTACATCCTCTTAGATCCAATTCTAAATGATTTATAACCTCATAAATGTGAGGTTATCCACTTTGGTAGTAATAATAGGAAAACAGATTATTACTTGAATGGGTGTAAATTGAGAGAGGCGGATTCGCAGTGAGACCCTGGAGTCCTCATGCATCAGATGTTGAAAGTAAGCACACAGGTACAGCAGGCAATAAAGAAGGCAAATGGAATGTTGGCCTTCACAGTGAAAGGATTTGAGTATAGGAATAGGGATGTTTTGCTGCAATTGCATAGGGCATTGGTGAGGCCACATCTGGAATATTGTGTGCAGTTTTGGTGTCCTTATCTGAGGAAGGATGGCCTTGAGATAGAGGGACTCCTGGGATGATCAGCCATGACCAAAATGAATGGCGAAGCAGGTTTGAAGGGCCGAATGGCCCACCCCTGCTTCTAGTTTCTATTTCTTGGTAGGATATCAAGAAATGTTTGATTCTAACAGGGAAGATGAAAGTGAAATTTCTACCAAATAAAAAGTCAGCAGCGTTGTGACTTAAATAACAGTGGCCAAAGGTAATAAATCATTATTGAAGTTTAAACATGCTAGAGAATATTACAAGGAAACAGTGTGCCAAATCTCCATTTGATTTGGATATGCCTTATATGTTTAATTTCCTGCAGCATTTGCTTTTGTAACATCACCACCTGTCACAAAGAATTATTGCTATCCCATGGTTTATTTCACGAGGAAGGCGAAAGGTATAGGTTTCCTCCGGGGGCTCCAATTTCCTCCCATAGCCCAAAGATGGGCACAGTAAGAAGTCTCACAACACCAGATTAAAGTCCAACAAGTTTATTTGGTACCACAAGCTTTCAGAGCTCTGCTCCTCGAGGACCCCAGTCCAACGCCAGCATCTCCACGTCAAAAGATGTGCAGGTAGGTGGATTGGCCATGCTAAAATGCCCCTTAGTGTCCAAAACTGTGTAGGATAGATGGAATACCTATAGAGAATGCACAGGGTTATGTGAATAAGGCTTTTTCGGAGAGTCAGTGCAGATATGAAGGGCCGAATGGCTTCCTTTTGCACTGTAGGGATTCTACGATTCTATGACATGGTAAAAATTGAATTGTTTCTGATTGATGAGTTCAACTGGACTCGGCCCTGACCCCGTGGCATTTGAGTTCGTGGCCAAAATCAATTTATATTAGGATTCAAAACAGAAAACACCAGCATTTTAATGTTTCTATTTCTGCTTTCCAACAATTTCAATTTTCCATTCACTTCAACTGTTAGAATCAGGATCAAAATTAGTTTAAACGTTTGGCAATATATATAATATATATATATATATATATATATATATAAACATATATATATATATGTATTCTCCCTCCTTGTTCAGTCTATAAATGCACCGAACAATTTTGATGTGCTCTGTTAGATTTTTGAATTTTGAATCAGCCTCTGATGCTGTAACTGGCGGGCCACTGTCAGGGGCGCCCTATTTAAAAGGTGCCCCGATCTGCCTAAAAAAACTCTCCTCCCCCCCCCTGCTCTACCACCACGGATATGGGGAATCCATTCTGACACAAGCACCAGGAAACCATACCCACACACGTACTGGGGCAATCCCACTAGCCCCCCCACACACAGTTGAGGAGAACCCTACCCACGCACAATTGAATTTTTTAAAGAGTTGCTAATCAAGGGAGACTAGGTGGTGTAGTACAATGCCCCTTCACCTCTAGCACCTGGGCTTCAATCTAGCCCAGACAGATGGAACAAAAATGTATCTCAAAGCTTATTGCGAAAGTAGTTTGAGAAAGTTTCCACCCAGTTCTTGTTAGACACTTATCCAACAGCACAAAAATGTTAGCAATTTGTTTTACACTGGTGAGTCTTGTATGACATTATTTAAGGTAAATTAAAGAATATGTTATTCCATGAGGATTAAAAAAATCACTTAACCCACAAGCCTAGAACCTCAGAGTATTCAACTGCTATAGTGCAGCTGCACATAACTTAGCTGCCATTTCTTTAAGGATATAAGATTTAATGGCTGTAAAAATACTAACTCCAGATTCCACCTATCCAAATTTTGGCACAATACTTTCTTTTTGCATTTTAGTAATATAGGGTAGATATCAGAAACTTTTGCCCAAAGTGCTGCTCTGGCGAGAAAACTGGCGTGCAGCTCCCTGGTTGCATAGCTGGCTTTTCTTGCCAGATAACGTAGCACTTAAGAAATTTTAAATGTTACAGTCGCCTCTGATGCTGTAACACTGGCGGGCCACTGTCAGGGGCGCCCTATTTAAATGAGCCTAAAAAAACTCTCCTCTTCCCCCGCCCCACCACCATGGATATGGGGAACCTGCTCTGACACAAGCACCAGGAAACCACATCCACACATGTACTGGGGCAATCCCACTAGCCCCCACACACACAGTTCTCCTTAACTAGCCTACCCACACACAAGCACTAGATCAACCCCCCTCACACATAAGGGGACTCCCCATCTAAGGATCTTTGGTGAATTGCTGCAGTGCATCTTGTAGATAGTACATCTTGTAGAAGGTACACACCATTACTACTGAGCATCGGTGGTGGAGGGGGTGAATGTGGTGCCAATCAAGCAGGCTGCTTTGTCCTGAATGATGTCAAGCTTCTTGAGTGTTGTTGGAGCTGCACCCATCCAGGCAAGTGCAGAGTATTCCATCACACTCCTGACTTGTAGATGGTGCACATGCTTTGAGGATCAGGAGGTGAGTTACTCGCTGCAGTATTCCTAGCCTCTGACCTGCTCTGTGTTTATGTGGTAAGTCCAGTTGAGTTTCTGGTCAATGGTAACCTGAAGGATGTTGATAGTGGGAGATTCATTAATGGCAATACCATTGAATGTCAAGGGGCGGTGGTTAGAGTGTCTCTTATTGGTGAAGGTCATTGCCTGGCATTTGTGTGGCAAGAGTGTTAAAAATCATGAGGTCCAGACAGAGTAGATAGAGACAAACTGTTCCCAATTAGCAGGATGGTTGAGAACCAAACAACATCGATACAAGGTGAATGGCAAAGAACCAATGGCGACATCACTGGGAATGTGGTGGTGGCTTCTAAAAGAGAAAAATAATTGTAAGGCTACAGGAAAAGGACTGAGGTATGGGATTACCTGATTTGCTCTTGTAGTGAGCTAGCCAGACATGACGGGTCAAATGGCCTCTTACTGTGCTTTAACTATACTATGATTCAATGTCAAGGCATCAGAGGGAACGCACAAACCTCCAAACAACCCATCTATCTGACCCTGCTTGCAGCAGAGTCCACAGATCGTGCACTGAACTTATCAGCCATCTCAGAACCTATTGAACTGGAGTGGAAGCAATTCAGCCTCAATCCTGAGGGACTGCCTAAGAAGGAGCTGCTTTGTGATTTGTTGGAAAAGGAAGCAGACAGCAGAGATAAAGAAAACACTATTGGCAAAATAAAGAGGGGCCAAGAAGGGGGAATTGGGGGAAAAGGGACTTTCTGGCCTCTCCTGCTTTTCAAGAGGCAGGAGACAACGTGCCATTCGCCAGTGGTGGGATCTTCCAATGGGATTTCCCACTGACTGCATCCCACACCTCCGGGAAACCCGCAATGCGGGTGTACTGTCAGCCGGATCAGAAGATCCCGCTGACATGAACAGCCAGAAAATTCCAGCCCAAAAATGCTCATTAGAGAGAAAATAAAGACCATAAAACCATAAGACATAGGAACAGAATTAGGCTATTCGGCCCATCGAGTCTGCTCCACCATTCAATCATGGCTGATATTTTTCTCATCCCCATTCTCCTACCTTTTCCCCATAGGCCCTATAAAGCATAAATATAAAGGTTCAAAGTAAATAAATTTATTTTCTTCCAACATGCAACAATTCAGAACGATCAGCTGCTCATTCAATGGCCTTCCTTCCATCATAAGGTCTGGTGAGGATGTTAACTAATGATTGCACAATGTTCTGTACCATTTGTGACTCCTCAGAGTTGCAGGTAGTCCATGTCCAAATGCAGCAAGACCTGGACAATATCCAGCCTTGGGCTGACAAGTGGCAAGTAATACCAGCACCACACAAGTGCCAGGCAATGACCATTTCCAACAAGAGAGGATCTAATCAGCACCCCTTGATATTCATTGATATTACCATCACTGAATCCCCCACTATAAACATCCTGGGGAGTTACCATTGACCAGAAACTGAACTGATCTCGCTATATAAATACTGTTGCTGCCAGAGTGCGTCAAAGGCTAGGAAAGCTAGGAAAGCTGCGGTGCACCTCCTGACTTCCCAAAGCCTGTACACCATTTACAAGGCACAAGTCAGGAGTGTATTGGAACATTCTCCACTTGCCTGGATGAGTGTAGTTCCAACAACACTCAAGAAGCTTAGCACCATTCAGAACAAAGCAGTCTTAATTGCTACCCTTCCACAAGTATTAAATCCCTCTACCACAAACGAACAGTGGAGGCTGTGTGTGCTTTCTACAAGATGCATTGGAGCAACTCCCCAAGGTTCCTTAGGCAGTACCTTCCAAACCCATGACCAGAACCATCTAGAAAGGGCAAAAGTGGCAGATACCTGGGAACACCACCACCTGGAGATTCCCTTCCAAGTCACTCACCATCCTGACTTGGAAATATGTCGCTGTTCCTTCACTGACACTGGGTCAAAATCTTGCAAATCCCTCCCTAATAGCATCATGGGTGTTCCTACACCTCAGGGACTGCCAGCGGTTCAAGAAGGTAACGCACCATCATCTTCTCAAGGGCAACTAGGGATGGGCAATAAATACTGGCCTAGCCAGCAAACGCCCACATCCCATAAAATTATTTTTTAAAAACACAATCTAGGCTCTGGGTGGGAATAAACATCTTTCTGCATCCTGGTAAAAGACTAGATTGTGAAAACAAGATTCATTTTATTTTATATTATAAGTTAGTTGTGATATCACAATAGTTGAACAAGAGAAACAGATTTTTTAAATAAAAGATCTTGAAGGCAGGTTTGAATCGTTTTAAGTATTAGTAAACGAGAGTGATGCTGTCTCCGTTTAACATAATCCAACAAACTGACCATGGCTCCAGGGAGTGGCTGCCATCAACATGAGACAATCCAAATTCAAAACATAGAGATCCTGGCCACAGGAAAGCAATTGGAGCACATATATAAAATTAATGAACTAATAAATAAAAATGAATCAGTAAACTTTCATTTGACTTTTAGTTCAATTCTGACAACAGCTCTATATTCAACAGATAATGGGCCCGAACTCTGATTCAGGCCCCCTCCACTTTACTAAAAGCCAGCGTTGAAACCAAAAATTGAAAAGATAAATGACAAAGCTGAGTGAAATATTAAAACTACTGAGTTGGAGACTTAGCATTTTTTAATGTACAAGTTAATGCATGCATACATTTAACTCCAGCATAACGTGTGGATGTTCCATTTAATGAGTTTATTGTGTATCAATACAGAAAAATAAATACATAAAACAATTCCAGGTGCGTTCACTAATAACTTGGTCTGGCGACAATTACAACATATGCTCCAAACCACTCCAGCAACTTCTGGAATATAGCTGGACGTTTAATTTGTTCTCGCAATCTCATTGCCTCTTTCTCCATTTTTTTAAATTTTCTACCTATTTTTATTTCAGTCTCGTATATCTTCTCTCATTATCCCTTTATGTTATTCTCTCCTTTTTCTTCCTTGCTCGGTTCTACTCCCGTTCTCGTCTCCCCTTTTACTTCTCACTCTTTCCCCTCTATCTTTCTTTGCATCGTCTCCCATATAAGGCGGGCTCCTGCTTATCTCCAGTTTCGGACAGAGAACTCAAAAAGCCGCGAAATGAAAGAGCTCAGAAGTTTCAGATCTGATCTGCGTTCACAATGAGAGTGCTGGATATCGCAAAACTTCCTTTAGCCAGCACTGCCGGTGTAGGAGTCCCCTCCCGGGACAGATACCCACTCCCCATGTATACGCTCAAACTACAGCTTCGCATGAACACGCGAGTTATTTACTACTGGAGATGAACGTTCAGCATTTTTAAAAATCCCCCCCCCCCCCGCCCCGCTTAAACTACAGAAAAAAAACAGTAATTTCCCCTAAAATTCCATAAATTCCTGCAGTTCTTTTTCTACCGATTCATTTGTTGCTTTGAGTCGGTTTCAGTGAAAAATACAAGTTCGTTATCTGCAGATACCTGGAGGTGGGGAGAATCCGCCTTCGCAGCGTTGTCTTGGGGCGGATGACACTTAACTCGGCATTTCTTACCTGTGGTAGCAAGTATGAGTACGATCATGGTGAAACAGAGGCGTCCGCTTACTGATGCTGGCCCTGGTGTAGCTACTGAAGACATGTTTCCACCTGGAGACTCGGGAGAAGAATGAGAGACCAAAAGAGGCAGCAGCTCAGGAGAGAGTGGCGAGGGATTGAGAAAACGGCCAAATCCCACCCACAACACAGAGACCAGCCCCCCGCAGAATACAACCCGCTAAGAAATGTATTTATGAGTATACACACAGGAAAGGAATACTGCAGAGTGACTGTGCAGAGCAATATAGATAGAATATGGTAGGTAAATACACAATAGTTCACGTGGACTAATATGGAGCAATTATTTAACAGCTTGATACAATTTGTATTTATTATATCTTTAAAGTAGCAAAACATTCCAAAGTGCTTCATAGGAATGCAAGCAAAAAAAACATTGAGGCACATATGCAGATACAGTATTAGAAGGACAAAATACTGCATATGCTGGAACTCTGAAATATAAACAAAACATTCTGGAACTACTCAGCGGATCAGGCAGCATCTGTGGGGTCAGAAAAGAGTTAACTTTCTGGAAAAGAAACTCCTACTCCAGCAGTGTGGCTGAATTTCAGATTAGAAACGTAGAAACTAGAATGGGACCAGGATTCGAGCTCCGCTATTCAATATGATCATGGTTGATACTCTAAATTAGGTGATGGCTTTGCAAAACACTACCATTCAGCCTGCTAGAGTTACCATTAGTTTTTGTCACTTATAATTTTAGTTCTCAGACCCACTCCCAGTCTGACCACTTTGCCTCCTACACTGTTTCAGTGAAACGTAATGTAATCATTGTGGGGCAGCACGGTGGGACAGTGGTTAGCACTGCTGCCTCACAGCGCCAGGGACCAGGTTCGATTTCTGGCTTGGGTCACTGTCTGTGTGGAGTCTGCATGTTCTCCCCGTGTCTGCGTGGTTTTCCAGTTTCCTCCCACAGTCCGAAAGATGTGCTGGTTAGGTGCATTGGCCGTGCTAAATTCTCCCTCAGTGTATCCGAACAGACGCCGGAGTGTGGCGACTAGGGGATTTTCACTAACTTCATTGCAGTGTTAATGTAAGCCTACTTGTGACACTAAAATAAATTTTAAAACTAATTTACTGGAATTCTTTGAGGACGTTATGAGTGTGGTGGACAATGGCAAACTGGTGGATGTGGTGTCTCTGGATTTCCAGAAGGCATATCAAGAAACGGTTGGAGGCACTGGATACTGCAAAAGCTGTGGGCCCTGATAACATTCTGGCAATAGTACTGAAGACTTGTGCTCCAAAACTTGCCGCTTCCCTAGCCAAGCTCTTCCAGTACAGTTAATCACTGGCATCTACCCAACAATATGGAAAATTGCCCGGATATGTCCTGTACATGAAAAGCAAGACACATCCAACCCAATCAGTCTACTCTCAATCATCAGTAAAGTGATGGAAGGAGTCATCAACAGTGCTATTAAGCAGCACCTGCTCAGCAATAACCTGCTAATTGATGATCAGTTTGGGTTTCGCCAGGGTCGCTCACTCCTAACCTCATTACAGCATTAGTTCAAACATGGACGAAAGAGGTGAGATGAGAGTGACAGCCCTTGACATCAAGGCTGCATTCAACCAAGCGTAGCATTAAGGAGCCCTAGCAAAACTGGAATCAATGGGCATCAGGGGGCAAACCCTCTGCTGGCTGGAGTCATACCTGGTACATAGAAAGATGGTTGTGAACGGTCAATCATCTCAGCTCCAAGACATCTCTGCAGGAGTCCCTAAGGGTGGTGTCCTAGGCCCAACCATCTTCAACTGCTTCATCAATGACCTTCCCTCCATCATAACTGGGGATGTTCGCTGATGATGGCACAATGTTCAGCACCATTCGCGACTCCTCAAATATTGAAGCAGTCCACGTTCAAATGCAACAAGATCTGTACAATATCCAGGCTCGGGCTGACAAGTAGCAAGTAACATTCGCGCCACACAAATGCCAGGCAATGATCACCATCATTAAGAGATATTCTAACCACCACCCCTTGACATTCAGTGGTGTTACCATCACTGAATCACCCCATTGTCAACATCCTTCGGGTTATCATTGACCAGAAACTCAACTGGACTCGCCACATATACACAGTGACTACAAGAGCAGGTCAGAGGCTAGGAATACTGCAGCAAGTAACTCACCTCCTGACTCCCCAAAAAAAAGCCTATCCACTGTCTACAAGGCACAAGTCAGGAGCGTGATGGAATACACCCCACTCGCCTGGATGGGTGCAGCTCCAACAACACTCAAGAAGCTTGACACCATCCAGTACAAAGCAGCCCACTTGATTGGCACCACATCCACAAACATCCACTCTCTCCACCATCAACACTCTGTAGCAGTAGTGTGTAATGTCTACAAGATGCACTGCAGCAATTCACCAAAGATCCTTAGACAGCACCTTCCAAACCCATGACCCATTTATCTAGAAGGACAAGGGCAGCAGATACATGGGAACACCACCACCTGCAAGTTCCTCTCCAAGCCACCCTCCGTCCTGACTTGGAAATACATCACCGTTCCTTCGCCATCGCTGAGTCAAAATCCTGGAATTCCCTCCCTAACGGCATTGTGGGTCAACCCACAGCACGTGGACTGCAGCGATTCAAGAAGGCAGCTCACCACCACCTTCTCAAAGGTAACTAGGGATGGCCAATAAATGCTGGCCAGCCAGTGACGCCCATGTTCCATGAACGAATAAAAAAAATTCGACAAGGTGCAATTTTTACTCAAAGTGAAATCCTTATTTTAATTCCCAAAATAAAGGTTTAAAGAGAATATAAATATTGAAAAGTTATATATTTCAGCGCAATATCGTTCTATTATTCACTGAGGCACAGCTGACACCAGACATGTAATCAAAGCACTTGGCTGATGACTAGACCAATTTATCTAATGATGATAAATATTCACTTTATTACTGTAGCTATTGTGTGTCATACAGTTTGACACTTCGAATATTAAAAAGCTTTATCACAGTTCTACCTAAGAAGCTTCAATGACACATGTACCCCTCGTCACAAAATTAATTCTGCATATAATTGATTAAAAAATTACAACATACATAGAGGAATTACAACATTTGAACTGATACTTTCTGGACTTTATGACTTTCGCAAACCTCTGCCTTGTGCCTATTTGTCAGGTTTATCCAGCTTTGGTCCAACTGCCTGTCTTGTGCTACCTATATATCACCATCCACTAGTCAGAAGTTTTCTGTAATTCATGTTTTTAATAGGCTTGAATTAAATAATTAAACTGCTGCATAATGAAATTCTAACTATGCTACAGACCAATGATTAAAAATACCACATGATTCAAATACCAACCGGCACTAATATTTTTCACTTAAATAGCAATTTGGGGTCTCAAATAATTCATGCATAGGAAAACAATTTTATTGATTTAGAAATGACATGGCGAACACATTTTCTTGGAGCTCGGGCACCTAAATTTAGCACCACACTACTCATGAATCTCAAATTTGTAACATTCCACTTGGGCTGATACACACTGCATTATTTGCACAGGTTATGTGTCTATTTTGATGGTTAAGAGGTGGTTCACCAGAATTATTACAAGCGTTCTGCTAAGCTATTCAGATGGGTACTAGATATCATCATCCTAAATTCCAAGAAACTGCAATGGGAAGTATGTTCCTGAAAGTGTAATAAAAATGGGGGGAAAAATTCTTTCATTTGACACATATTCCCATTCATTGGTTACCTTTTTAATGTATATGTGGGCTGCACAGAACATGCTTTTGCATTGCTAGCTGAAAATGAGCAAAAGACACAACAAAGAGAAAATGAAAGATTCGGTCATTGACCTGAGCAATATTTATTCCTCATCAACAGCATCTAAAAACAATGGGCTGGATTTTATGCAGCCCATAGCAACAGGAACCATGCAGCAAGGCCCACTTAATAATGGATGAGGCCCCCCAGTCTTAGGGCAGCGGGAAAACCTCCAATTAAGCGGATGATGGAAGGGGCAGTCACAGGACTTCTGGCCTCCAAACCTCAATCCCCCTCCTCTCCTGTGACCCCATACCCCTCAACTCCTATCTCACATTCACTCACCAGTGGCTTACTGTCCCTCCACAATTTTGGGCCTCAGGTAATGCACTGCTCACTGCTGCCAGCAGTCATCATTCCCACTGGTGCTGGTAGCAATGACGAGCTGCTGGCTAACAGCAGCCCTCAGCGGGTTTCTTCCACCAGCAATTGCAGGAAGGCCTGATGGCAGCCAATTACACATCTGAATCCACCGGCCTCCTCATCAGAACTGACTGGAGTTCCAGCCAACTGGTCGGCAAGACCATCATTGGCCCAACAAAATCCCAGTCAGTATATTTGGTAATTATCTCACTGCTCTTTGTTCAAACTTGCTGTGCATGAATTGGCTGCCACAATACCATACATTATAAGTATTGTGAAAATACCCAATTGATGAGGTCATGAAATGCAAGAACCTTTGGACAAAAGATGATTGTGCATTTAAGCTATAAACTGAGTAAAGTATGGTATATACAGTGGACGAATTTGTTTGGTTAATGTAGATGAGTACCTCAAAGCAGGTTTAATACAGTAACACCAAATTGTGGGGTGGAATTGTTCGGGTCTGCCAGCAGTGGGTGGTTGATGGACGAGGGAACTTAATTTGGCATGAGGCCAAAAATTAGTTTCCCGAAGGCATGATGAACTTTAGTAGTTTTGTTCTTTGAGCTTCCCATCAAACAATGTTGGGAAGCTGTTTGCATGCCTTAGGGCCAGTTTGCAGGAATGAAGCTTCGCCTCCAAATTAAGTCCCATGCCAGTAAAAAAACTAGAACATTCACAATTTCACCAGGCGAGGTTGACTTCTTCCATGATTAATAATGAGCTGCTGCTGCATTGTCATCTTTGGAGAGCGACTGTAAATGCCAGCCGATGTTTGAGACCAGATGGTATTAGTGCAAGTTGCGTGGAGGATGATAAAGAAAGGGCAGAAATGTTAGCAAGGAAGGGACAGCAAGTTCCGGCCTGCCCTTGCCACAAGAATCGGTGAGCTCTTCACAGATGCATATCTAATGAGCTTAAGAGCTCATAAGATTGCGCATGTTGAGCTATCCTATCATTCAGTGAAAATCAGAAATCTCATTCCATGCCCTCTACTAACTTAAACTCCAGAACAGAAGATTCCAGTTGTAGTTCTTTTCCGTCATTTATTTATCTAAACATAGAAATGTAGGCTAATATAACATCCATGTTCAAAAAGGAAGAAAGATAGAAAGCAGGAAACTATAAACGAATTAGTTTAATGTCTGTCATTGGGGAAATTGTTGGAATCATCATTGAGGAAGTGGTAATGGAACATTTGGGCAGCATGGTGGCACAGTGTTTGCACAGTACCAGGGACTCAGGGTTCGATTCTGGCCTTGGGTGACACTGTCTGGAGTTTGCACATTCTCCCCAGTCTGCATGGGTTTCCTCCTGGTGCTCCGGTTTCCTCCCACGGTCCAAAGATGCGTAGATTAGATAGAATGGCCATATAAACTGCCCTATAGTGTCCAATGATATGTAGGTTAGGTGGGTTAGTCATGGCAAATGCGTGGGTTTACAGGGATAGGGCTTGTGGCGGGGGGGGGGGGGGGGGGTTGGATTTGGCCAAGATGCTCTTTTAGAAAGTCATTGCAGACTCAATGGGCCAAATGGCCCTTTTCTGCACTATCAGGATTCTATGATTTCCAAAGTCAAAACACAATACATCAGAGTCAGCTTGGTTTATTAAGGCTAAATCATGTTTGACTAATTTACTAGAGTCTTCGAAGATGGAATAAACAAAGTGGATAACGGGGATCCTAGAGAAGTAATTAATCTGGACTTCCAGAAGGCATTTTATAAGCTGCCGCACAAAAGGTTAATACACAAGGTAAGATCCACAGGGTTGGGGGCAAGGTATTAAGGGCTATGGGGAGAGAGCGGGTAAATGGAGTTGAAATCAACCATGATTGAATGGTGGCTTATGTTCGGATGAGACGTGAGCACTCGGGTAGTGCACTAGAAAGCTTTAGATTGGCTAAGAGGGAGTTGAAGAGCGAGCTTAGAAGGGCTAAAAGGGGACATGAGAAGACTTTGGCGGATAGGGTTAAAGAGAATCCTAAGGCGTTCTATAGGTATGTCAAGAACAGAAGGTTGGTTAGGGCAAGTTTAGGGCCAGTTATAGATGGCAGAGGGAAGTTATGTGTGGAACCGGAGGAGATTGGTGAAGCATTGAACCAATATTTCTCTTCGGTGTTCACGCAAGGGGACATGAATATAGCTGAGGAGGACACTGGGTTGCAGGGGAGTAGAATAGACAGTATTACAGTTGATAAGGAGGATGTGCAGGATATTCTGGAGGGTCTGAAAATAGATAAATCCCCTGGTCCGGATGGGATTTATCCAAGGATTCTCTGGGAGGCAAGAGAAGTGATTGCAGAGCCTCTGGCTCTGATCTTCAGGTCGTCGTTGGCCTCTGGTATAGTACCAGAAGATTGGAGGTTAGCGAATGTTGTCCCATTGTTTAAGAAGGGGAGCAGAGACTTCCCCGGGAATTATAGACCGGTGAGTCTCACTTCTGTTGTCGGCAAGATGTTGGAAAAAATTATAAGGGATAGGATTTATAGTTATTTGGAGAGTAATGAATTGATAGGTGATAGTCAGCATGGTTTTGTGGCAGGTAGGTCGTGCCTTACTAACCTTATTGAGTTTTTTGAGAAAGTGACCAAGGAGGTGGATGGGGGCAAGGCAGTGGACGTGGTATATATGGATTTTAGTAAGGCGTTTGATAAGGTTCACCATGGTAGGCTTCTGCAGAAAATGCAGATGTATGGGATTGGGGGTGATCTAGGAAATTGGATCAGGAATTGGCTAGCGGATAGGAAACAGAGGGTGGTGGTTGATAGTAAATATTCATCATGGAGTGCGGTTACAAGTGGTGTACCTCAGGGATCTGTTTTGGGGCCACTGCTGTTTGTAATATTTATTAATGATCTGGATGAGGGTATAGTTGGGTGGATTAGCAAATTTGCTGATGACACCAAAGTCGGTGGTGTGGTAGACAGTGAGGAAGGGTGTCGTAGTTTGCAGGAAGACTTAGACAGGTTGCAAAGTTGGGCCGAGAGGTGGCGGATGGAGTTTAATGCGGAGAAGTGTGAGGTAATTCACTTTGGTAGGAATAACAGATGTGTTGAGTATAGGGCTAACGGGAGGACTTTGAATAGTGTGGAGGAGCAGAGGGATCTAGGTGTATGTGTGCATAGATCCCTGAAAGTTGGGAATCAAGTGGATAAGGTTGTTAAGAAGGCATATGGTGTCTTGGCGTTTATTGGTAGGGGGATTGAATTTAGGAGTCGTAGCGTTATGTTGCAACTGTACACAACTCTGGTGCGGCCGCACTTGGAGTACTGTGTGCAGTTCTGGTCCCCACATTTCAGGAGGGATGTGGAGGCTTTGGAGAGGGTGCAGAGGAGGTTTACCAGGATGTTGCCTGGTATGGAGGGGAGATCCTATGAGGAGAGGCTGAGGGATTTGGGATTGTTTTCGCTGGAAAGGCGGCGGCTAAGAGGGGATCTTATTGAAACATATAAGATGATTAGAGGTTTAGATAGGGTGGATAGTGATAGCCTTTTTCCTCTGATGGAGAAATCCAGCACGAGGGGGCATGGCTTTAAATTGAGGGGGGGTAGTTATAGAACCGATGTCAGGGGTAGGTTCTTTACCCAGAGGGTGGTGAGGGATTGGAATGCCCTGCCAGCATCAGTTGTAAATGCGCCTAGTTTGGGGGCGTTTAAGAGATCCGTAGATAGGTTCATGGACGAAAAGAAATTGGTTTAGGTTGGAGGGTCACAGTTTTTTTTTAACTGGTCGGTGCAACATCGTGGGCCGAAGGGCCTGTTCTGCGCTGTAATGTTCTATGTTCTATGTTCTATGGTGGAGTGGACTCGATGGGCCGAATGGCCTTACTTCCGCTCCTATGTCTTATGGTCTTATTAGCTGGGTAGAGGATCGGCTAACCAACAGAAAGCAGAGAATGGGGATAAATGGGTTTTTTTCTGGTTGGCAACCTTCAATTAGTGGTGTGCTACTGCGCTCGGTCCTTGGGCCCCAACTATTTACAATCTATATTAATGATTTGGATGCAGGGATAGAATGTACTATAGCCAAATTTGCAGATGACACTAAAATAGGTGGGAAAGCAAGTTGCAATAATAAGAAACAAATGGATATGGATAGGTGAGTGGGCCAAAATTTGGCAGATGGATTTTAAGATGGTTAAGTGTAATGTTATCCATTTTGGTTGAGGGAATAAAAAGGCAACTTATTATCTAATTGGAGAGAAACTTCAAAATGCTTTGATGCAGAAGGATCTGGGTGTCTTTGTGCACAAATCACAGAAAGTTAATATGCAGGTGCAGCAGGTAATAAGGAAGGCAAATAGAATTTTGACATTCATTGCTAATGGAATAGAGTATAAAAGTAGGGAAGAGCTGTTGTAATTGTATTGGGCACTGGTGAGACTGCATCTAGAGTATTGCACACAGATTTTCTCTGATGCCCCCCTTTGCCAATCGCCCCCCCCTTGCCTCCCGTCTCCCCGCAGAACTCACCCCCTTGCTTCCCCCATCAAAGCCCCACCCCCACAGCACTGCCCTGGCACTGTTATGGTGCCTGGCAGGCAGTGCCAGGATGCTCAGTGAGCACTGTTAGGCTGACAATATCCGATGGGCACTCCGTGGCCAAGCCCACAACCTCCCTGGGGGTTTCAACGGCCCCTCATCAGAGATCTCACTGACGAGGGGAGTGGAAAATCATAGAATCCCCAGAGTGCAGAAGGAGGTCATTCAGCCCATCAAGCCTGCACCTGCAACAACTTCACCCAAGCCCTGTCCCCATAACTCCATGTATTTACCCTGCTAGTCCCCCTGACACTAAGGGGCAATTTAGCATGGCCAATCAATCTAAGCTGCACATCTTTGGCATGTGGGAGGAAACCAGAGCACCCAGAAGAAACCCACACAGAAATTTCAAAATGCTTTGGTACAAACTCCACATGGACAGTGACCCAAGGCCGGAATTGAACCCAGTTCCCTGATCCTGTAAAGCCAGATATGGCCATGCTGGCACCACTAATAAGATTTACATGAAAATATTAATATTTAAATCAGATTTGCACCCTTTTTCGGTGTGAAGCCGATCACACCAACAAAACAGGGCCAGGAAGATGGCTTTGGCGCGAGACTGGTTCGTTCCTGGTGCAAAAGCCGCGCATGCTATCTTCCCGGAGAGATCACATCCAATGTCACCATTACAATCTGAGAATATGCTGATTAATTCAGCACAGATCAAAAATCAAATCTGAGACTTCTGGGTTTGCCCTAGTATCACAATACTCACTGATTCACTGAGATCGAAAGATGATGGGCATATGAAAGCTGCCTAAAGTTGAAGTTACAGAGAAAGAGAAAGAAAGAGTTAAGAATCTGAGTGCTGACATCCCCTAATGTGAGGGGCTTAACTTTTAGTGCATCTTTAGTCTCTTTCGGGAAAAAAACATCAAGTCAAGTAAGTTTAACATGCTTAAAAACAAACCTTGGAAAAAAACTATGACCATTTCACAGACCTTGGCCCCAGGGGCTGCAGTCCCTGCAGATTAAAAATGTCTGTCTTGATATATTTTTCTGCCAAGAGAAAGGCTACAGTAATAACCTTTCCCATATTAATGCTGAAACTTGGATTAGCATTGTTTCCCAGTGTGCAAGGTCTAACAACCATTTCTTTGACAATCTACACCATTTATATAAAGCCACAATCCAGATTCTATTCTAGGTATAAGAATCTTTACAACATAATAACATTTAGAAACAAAAGGTTATGTCAAGAAAATTCCTTTATCATAAGTGACCTGAACAATTTCCCTTAATTCTTCTCTCATAAAAGTATCTAACTGTCTCGAACTCTCACAGAAAAGGCTGGAAAATCTCAGCAGACCTGACAGCATCTGTGGAGAGAGAATAGAGCCAACGTTTCAAGTCTGGATGACCCTTCGTCAGAGCTGACGAAGATGCTGAGATTTTCCAACATTTTCTGTTTTGTTAAAGACTCCAGCATCTGCAGTATTTTGCTTTAGTCTCAAAATCTGAATGGCCTTTCTTGGTCACTTGTCACACAGACAGATCAGCTATCGCAAGGATGCCCTGATTTTTCTTATCAAAAACATCACCTCCATCCAGGGGAAAATAGATTCTCAGCATCGACTCTGTAAGCCCTATATAAATTTTATATTTTTCCCTTTTATGAGTCAAAATCAAGTGTAATATTATTCTTAACATGAGCTTCTATCTCACACACCCTATTTCCATCATTCTATTTCTGTTACTGCCATCATAAAAATTCTTACTGCTGCCACGGGGGTAATTAATGGTGCTCCTGTAGTCCTCCAGGCAGAACTTCTCAGATTGTGGTACAGTGGAACCAATCTTTGCTGCTGCCTACCTCTGATTGACCAAGATGAAGATGTAATATGGCTTTTCCAGCTGCATCTCAATTGTCTGATATTTAATTTCATTGACCAGCCATCAACTGTTCCTCCTGCACCACTTCTTTCTGTTTCCAGCTGCTCAATGAAATTTAAGACCCAAGAAGGAAAGAACATAAATTGATGTAGAACCTTTCACATCCTGAGGACATCACAACACATTAAGCAGCCAGTAAATGACTTAAGTATGAATGTTTTATAATGCATGCAAAATCATTAAAACAATCTTATCATTCTGAAACAAATTTTAAAAAACACGATGATCATTTCACAGTGAGTTCTACAAGATCAAACTGCACCAAACATCAGTCACACTTGGTGGTATTGGATAAAGGATAAATTTGGTCAGGACACTGGGAGGCGCCATCTTTTTCTTTCAAATATTGTTAGAGGATCTTTTAAGTCGACTGAGCTGGCTGAGGAGGCCTTGGTTTAATGCTTAATTTAAAACAAAGGACACTTCTGACAGTATAGCACTCCCCTTATTACACTGAATCATCAGAGGAATTGTGATCAAATCCTGGTCCTAAATTTTCCAGTAGCACCCACCATGAGCAGGACAAAAAAGTTAATGGACCAGCAAAATGTCCGTCGACTTCCGTTAGGAATTTCTGGTCTCGCTGTGGGTGAGAATGGAACCCTTGGAGTGGGATTTGAACTTTCAACTTATTGGCTGGAATTTTCAGGTGGTCCTGCTGGTGGGATCTTCTGGTCCCGCTGATGCCAAACCCCTGCCACAGGTTTCCCAGCAGCAGGGGGTGGCGCATATATGGGAAACCCCATTGACAATGGCAGGACCAGAAGATCCTGTTATCGGCTAATGGTTGACTGTCTCCAACGCCTCAAAACATGCCAGAGGGGGTGCGGAAAATCTCACCCACTGACTCAGAGGTGAGAATATACTTCTGCTAAGCCAAGGCCGATACTACTCCCTCCATCTTGCCCATATCTTCTCCTTTCCTGTGTTCTCTCTCCCACTATATTTTCTAACTGCTGCTCCAAGCACTCGTGTCTTTCTAATGCTGCCTACTCATTCCTACAGCTTTTGTCCCTGAGTGTCCATAACTTTGTCCTCTCTCTTGCCATTAATTCCTCCAAGGTTTCAGCAACCTCAATCTCCACAGTTGCCTATCCCCATGAACTGTACATCCACTCCTTATTACCTCTACTTACCTAAAATTGCAAACTCTTCCCACAAGTATACCTGCTTCAGGTATGTATGTCCTAAAAGGGTACTGGCAAACATGCACATCCATTAGATGATTATGAAACCAAAAGAGAAAATTCTGGAAAATCTCAGCAAGTCTGGCAGCATCTGTAGGGAGAGAAAAGAGCTGACATTTCGAGTCCAGATGACCCTTTGTCAAAAGGAATAGAAAGTGGGAGATATTTATACTGTAGGGTGAGGGAATGAAAACAAGGGGAAAGGCTACTAATGGCAGTCCATAGAGAGAATGGAAGGTGTGAATAGCCAAACGGCAGAGAAGCTGAAATCAGAGATTAAGCTGTGACAGCTGAAGGTGTGGGGGAGGGGGAGATAGGTGGGAGAGAGGTAAAATTGAGAAAAAGGGGGAAAGGGGATGCAAAGGGGGAGAAATGGTAAGGAAAGGGAGCTAAAATAGGGGGAAAGAGTGGGGAGGAAAGAAAAATGAAGAAAGACAATAAAGAAATAAAAGGTAGAAAACAGTAAAAAAAATTAATTAAAATGAAAACAAAGGGGTCGAGGTGGGGTAGAGCTAATCATCTGAAGTTGTTGAATTCGATGTTGAGACCGGAAGGCTGTAACGTGTCCAGGCAGGAAGATGAGATGCTGTTCCTCCAGTTTGTGTTGAGCTTCACTTGAACATTGCAGCAAGCCAAGGACAGACATGTGGGCATGGGAGAAGGATTGTGTGTTAAAATGGCAAGCGACAGGAAGGTCAGGATTCTGACTGCGCACAGGCCGAAGGTGCTCAGCAAAGCGATCACCCAGTCTATGCTTGGTCTCTCCAATATAGAGGAGACCACATTGGGAGCAGCGAATGCAATAGACAAAATTGAAAGAGGTGCAAGTGATACGCTGCTTGACCTGGAATGAGTGTTTTAGACCTTGGATGGTGAGCACGGAAGAACATAAAAACATAAGAACTAGGAGCAGGAGTAGGCCATCTGGCCCCTCGAGCCTGCTCCGCCATTCAATAAGATCATGGCTGATCTTTTCATGGACTCAGCTCCACTTACCCGCCCGCTCACCATAACCCTTAATTCCTTTACTGTTCAAAAATTTATCTATCCTTGCCTTAAAAACATTTAATGCGGTAGCCTCAACTGCTTCACTGGGCAGGGAATTCCACAGATTCACAACCCTTTGTGTGAAGAAGTTCCTGCTCAACTCAGTCCTAAACCTGCTTCCCCTTATTTTGAGGCTATGCCCCCTAGTTCTAGTTTCACCCACCAGTGGAAATAACTTCCCTGCTTCTATCTTATCTATTCCCTTCATAATCTTATATGTTTCTATAAGGTCTCCCCTCATTCTTCTGAATTCCAATGAGTATAGCCCCAGTCTACCAAGTCTCTCCTCATAAGCCAACCCTCTCAACTCCAGAATCAACCTAGTGAATCTCCTCTGCACCCCCTCTAATGCCAGTATATCCTTTCTCAAGTAAGGAGACCAAAACTGTACACAGTACTCCAGGTGTGGCCTCACCAGCACCTTATACAGCTGCAACATAATCGCGCTGTTTTTAAACTCCATCCCTCTAGCAATGAAGGACAAAATTCCATTTGCCTTCTTAATTACCTGCTGTACCTGCAAACCAACTCCTTGAGATTCCTGAACAAGGTCACCCAGGTCCCTCTGCACAGCAGCATGCTGCAATTTTTTCCCATTTAAATAATAGTCCATTTTGCTGTTATTCCTACCAAAATGGATGACCTCACATTTACCAACATTGTACTCCATCTGCCAGACCCTCGCCCACTCACTTAGATTATCTATATCACTTTGCAAACTTTCAGTGTCCTCTGCATACTTTTCTCTTCCACCCATCTTAGTATCATTCTGCGAATTTTGACACACTACACTTGGTCCCCAACTCCAAATCATCTATGTAAATCGTAAACAATTGCAGTCCCAACACTGATCCCCGAGGCACACCACTAGTCACTGATCACCAATCAGAAAAACACCCATTTACCCCCACTCTTTGCTTTCTGTTAGTTAACCAATCCTCTATCCATGCTAATACATTACCCATAACGTTGTGCACCTTTACCTTATGTAGCAGTCTTTGAACAAAGAACAATACAGCACAGGAACAGGCCCTTTGGCCCTCCAAGCCCGTGCCGCTCCCTGGTCCAAACTAGACCATTCTTTTGTATCCCTCCATTCCCACTCCGTTCATATGGCTATCTAGATGAGTCTTAAACGTTCCCAGTGTATCCGCCTCCACCACCTTGCCTGGTAGCGCATTCCAGGCCCCCACCACCCTCTGTGTCAAATATGTCCTTCTGATATCTGTGTTAAACCTCCCCCCCTTCACCTTGAACCTATGACCCCTCGTGAACGTCACCACCGACCTGGGGAAAAGCTTCCCACCGTTCACCCTATCTATGCCTTTCATAATTTTATACACCTCTATTAAGTCTCCCCTCATCCTCTGTCTTTCCAGGGAGAACAACCCCAGTTTACCCAATCTCTCCTCATAACTAAGCCCCTCCATACCAGGCAACATCCTGGTAAACCTCCTCTGTACTCTCTCCAAAGCCTCCTTCTGGTAGTGTGGCGACCAGAACTGGACGCAGTATTCCAAATGCGGCCGAACCAACGTTCTATACAGCCGCAACATCAGACCCCAACTTTTATACTCTATGCCCTGTCCTATAAAGGCAAGCATGCCATATGCCTTCTTCACCACCTTCTCCACCTGTGACGTCACCTTCAAGGATCTGTGGACTTGCACACCCAGGTCCCTCTGCGTATCTACACCCTTTATGGTTCTGCCATTTATCGTATAGCTCCTCCCTACATTATTTCTACCAAAATGCATCACTTCGCATTTATCTGGATTGAACTCCATCTGCCATTTCTTTGCCCAAATTTCCAGCCTATCTATATCCTTCTGTAGCTTCTGACAATGCTATCTGCAAGTCCTGCCAATTTTGTGTCGTCCGCAAACTTACTGATCACCCCAGTTACACCTTCTTCCAGATCGTTTATATAAATCACAAACAGCAGAGGTCTCAATACAGAGCCCTGCGGAACACCACTATTCACAGGCCTCCAGCCGGAAAAAGACCCTTCCACTACCACCCTCTGCCTTCTGTGACCAAGCCGGTTCTCCACCCATCTAGCCACCTCCCCCTTTATCCCATGAGATCCAACCTTTTTCACCAGCCTACCATGAGGGACTTTGTCAAACGCTTTACTAAAGTCCATATAGACGACATTCACGGCCCTTCCCTCGTCAACCATTCTGGTCACTTCTTCAAAAAACTCCACCAGGTTAGTGAGGCATGACCTCCCTCTCACAAAACCATGCTGACTATCGTTAATGAGTTTATTCCTTTCTAAATGCGCATACATCCTATCTCTAAGAATCTTCTCCAACAACTTCCCCACCACGGATGTCAAGCTCACCGGCCTATAATTACCCGGGTTATCCTTCCTACCCTGGGGCGGCACGGTAGCACAGTGGTTAGCACTGCTGCTTCACAGCTCCAGGGTCCCGGGTTTGATTCCCGGCCCGGGTCACTGTCTGTGTGGAGTTTGCACGTTCTCCTCATGTCTGCGTGGGTTTCCTCCGGGTGCTCCGGTTTCCTCCCACAGTCCAAAGATGTACGGGTTAGGTTGATTGGCCAGGTTAAAAATTGCCCCTTAGAATCCTAAAATGCGTAGGTTGGGGGGATTAGTGGGTAAATATGTGGGGGTAGGGCCTGGGTGGGATTGTGGTCGGTGCAGACTCGATGGGCCGAATGGCCTCCTTCTGCACTGTAGGGTTTCTATGATTTCTTCTATGATTTCTTAAATAACGGGACCACATTAGCTATCCTCCAATCCTCTGGGACCTCACCTGCGTCCAGTGACGAGACAAAGATTTGCGTCAGAGGCCCAGCGATTTCATCTCTCGTCTCCCTGAGCAGCCTTGGATAGATTCCATCAGGCCCTGGGGATTTGTCAGTCTTTATATTCTCTAACAAACCTAACACTTCCTCCCTTGTAATGGAGATTTTCTCCAACGGTTCAACACTCCCCTCCGAGACACTCCCAGTCAACACATCCCTCTCCTTTGTGAATACCGACGCAAAGAATTCATTTAGGATCTCCCCTACTTCTTTGGGCTCCAAGCATAATTCCCCACTTTTGTCCCTGAGAGGTCCGATTTTTTCCCTGACAACCCTTTTGTTCCTAACGTATGAATAAAATGCCTTGGGATTCTCATTAATCCTGTCTGCCAAGGACATTTCGTGACCCCTTTTTGCCCTTCTAATTCCCCCTTTGGTGCGGCACCTTGTTAAATGCCTTCTGGAAATCCAGATACACCACATCCACAGGTTCCCCATTGTCCACTGCACATGTAATGTTCTCAAGCGTTAAAGGGGCAAATGTTACACCTTCTGCGATTGCATGGGAAGGTGCCATGGATGATGGCAGAGATGTTGGGTATAGTGGAGGAGTGGACTAGGTTATCCCGGAGGGAACAGTTTCTACAGAATGCTGACAGAAGGAGTGAAGGGAAGATGTGTTTGGCGGTGGCATCACACTGGAGTTGGCGAAAATGGTGGAGGATTATACTTTGCAAGCGGAGGCGAGAGGGGTGAAATGTGAGAACAAGGGGAACTCTACCCTTGTTCTGAGAAGGAGGGGAGGGGGTGAGGGTCATGGCGTGGGAGATGGACCACACGCTGTTGAGGGCCCTGTCAACAACTGTAGGTGGAAAACCATGGTTGAGGGAGAAGGAGGACATATTAGAAGCACCACTTTGGAAAGTGGCATCATCGGAACAAATGTGACAGAGGCGAAGGAGCTGAGAGAAAGGGATGGAGTCCTTACAGGATGTAGGGTGCGAAGAGCTGTAGTCCAGATAGCTGTGGGAGTCTATGGGCTTGTAATGGATATTGATAGATAGTCTATTGCCAGAAATGGAGACAGAAAAGTCAAGGAAGGGAAGGGAAGTGTCTGAGACAGACTAGGTGAAGGTGATGGAGGGATGGAAACTGCAAGCGAAGTTGATGAATTTTTCCAGGTCCTGACAAGAACATGAAGCAGTACCAAAATAGTAATAGATGTACCGGTAAAGGAGTTGTGGGACGGGACCTGGGTAGGTCTGGAACAAGGACTACGTACCCCATAAAAATGGGGACATACTCCATTAGATCATTATGCTTGGCAAAGTACTGCAGTTCTTTATCATTGCCTTCTCCAGTATGGCTGACTAAGAAACTTTCTCACTCTTATAGTCCCCCATCAGGCAATTGGAAGGATTTACAAGCTGGTAATCTGCTTGGCCGCATTATGAATGCACCTTCCATGGCCATTAAGTCCCAGAGTAGGAGTTGAACTCAGAGACTCTAGCACTGTGCCACAAGGCCTCCCATGAGTTTTTAAAAAGGTGAAAGATAAAAATGAAATACATACGCAAAGAGATACATAATTATCAAGTGTTCTCATTCTGTTTTCACAAAGAAGTGTCCACATTACCAAATATAATCCACAAAAGATTATTAAAAATCCAAAAATTCAATACAACCATAGCAGAACTTCAATTATTCAGCCACAGTAAATCAATGCTCTTGGTAACATATTTTGGACACCTTTCACCTCCATTTTCTGGTGGCAAACAGGATGAGCAGATCAGGTTAAATCTCACAGGATCCAGGGTGAGGTATCTAAATGGATACAAAATTGGCTTCTTGACAGAAGCCAGAGGGTGGTTGTAGAGGGTTGTTTTTCAAGTTGGAAGCCTGTGACCAGCGGTGTGTCTCAGGGATCAGTACTGGGTCCACTGTTATTTGTCATTTATATTAATGATTTGGATGAGAATATAGGAGGCATGGTTAGTAAGTTTGTAGATGACACCAAGATTGGTGGCATAGTGGACAGTGAAGAAAGTTATCTCCGATTGCAACGGGATCTTGATCAATTGGGCCAGTGGGCTGACGAATGGCAGATGGAGTTTAATTTAGACAAATGCAAGGTGATGCATTTTGGAAGATTGAACCAGGGCAGGACTTACTCAGTTAATGGTAGGGCGTTGGGGAAAGTTACAGAACAAAGAGATCTAGGGGTACATGTTCATAGCTCCTTGAAAGTGGAGTCACAGGTGGACAGAGTGGTGAAGGCGGCATTCGGCATGCTTGGTTTCATCGGTCAGGACATTGAATACAGGAGTTGGGACGTCTTGTTGAAGTTGTACAAGGCATTGGTAAGGTCACACTTGGAATACTGTGTGCAGTTCTGGTCACCCTATTATAGAAAGGATATTATTAAACTAGAAATAGTGCAGAAAAGATTTACTAAGATGCTACCGGAACTTGATGGTTTGAGTTATAAGGAGAGGCTGTATAGACTGGAACTTTTTTCTCTGGAGCATAGGAGGCTGAGGGGTGACCTTATAGAGGTCTATAAAATAATGAGGGCATAGATAAGGTAGATAGTCAATATATTTTCCCAAAAGTAGGGGAGTCTAAAACTAGAGGGCATAGGTTTAAGGTGAAAGGGGAGAGATACCAAAGTGTCCAGAGGGGCAACTTTTTCACACAGAGGCTGGTGAGTGTCTGGAATAAGCTGCCAGAGGTAGTAGTAGAGGCGGGTTCAATTTTGTCTTTTAAAAAGCATTTAGATAGTTACATGGATAAGATGGGTATAAAGGGATATGGGCCAAATGGAATCGGCTTAGGGGTTTAAAAAAAAGGGCGGCATGGACAAGTTGGGCCGAAGGGCCTGTTTCCATGCTGTAAACCACTATGACTCTATGAGGTGATAAACTAATAGAGCAAGTCAGATAAAGTGGATCAAGTGGAGAAGATGGTTAGTGTAATTTTAATTTCCATTCAAATCAACAAAAATGAAAAATTGGGTCAGTAGATTCCTTGGAAATATGTGGGAAGGAATGAGCAGTTTTGAATTGTGTGCCGAGAGAGGGATGGATTGAGAGCTTTTGAAATTGTATCTCCGTTTTAAATATAACGCAATGTGGGAATGATTGGCAAGAGTGTTAGAAAACTTCAGACTTGATTACAGTATCCCTTATTTGATCCCAATGGTGTTCCAGACAAAAGTGGGAAACATGTTGGGGGTAATTTTATGAGTTTGCACTGCTGGTGAGTAGCCTTGCAAATAGGAATTTGGATGCGCATTGCCTGAAAATTTATTGGTTGAAAAGTCACAGCTGGTGTGCACTCAGATTTCTGATTTGAATCACTGGTGGACAAAACTTTCCACTAACCACACAGCCTCATAAAATTAGTACTGTTGTTATGGAAACTAGACAGGGGCTTAGCTTACTGCACCTGTCTCTGACTATAGCTGTTAGACAGATCAATGAAATGTGTTGATAGTTTAATTGTGCTTTGTATCAGCTGAACCACAACTTGCGAAATTAAAACCTGACAAACCACCACAGAAATATCAGTACAGAATAAAATGGCAGTATTTTCAGACCTGGGTACTTACTGTTTTCCCCATTATTCTGCCTGTTCCTAGCAGCTGTAATCTCTTGCAGGTAGTCCCAATGGTGATGTTTACTGTCTATGCAGAGCATCACAGTCAAATCTAATCATATCCCCAAATGATATCCACACAATATGCACTCTACGAATAAAAAGTCATGGATAGCAGTCAGGAATTCAAACTTAATTGATCTTTTTTCTCTCCTTAGCACAAGGGTCCTGAAACTGATTGTCCCAGCCTAACAGATTAAAAGAACTGGATTTTTTCTCACCTTGCATCTGTGCCCAAGTGACTCTTAGATTGGGAATGCATTGGAAAAGCAGATACTGTGAAGAATTAGAGATGATGTGGAGATGCCGGCGTTGGACTGGGGTAAACACAGTAAGAAGTTTAACAACACCAGGTTAAAGTCCAACAGGTTTATTTGGTAGCAAAAGCCACACAAGCTTTCGGAGCTCCAAGCCCCTTCTTCAGGTGAGTGGGAATTCTGTTCACAAACAGGGCATATAAAGACACAAACTCAATTTACATGAATAATGGTTGGAATGCGAATACTTACAGCTAATCAAGTCTTTAAGATACAAACAACGTGAGTGGAGAGAGCATCAAGACAGGCTAAAAAGATGTGTATTGTCTCCAGACAAGACGTCTTGTCTGGAGACAATACACATCTTTTTAGCCCCGATCACCTCCTCCCCCTCCCAGTGATTCCAGTGCAGAGTGGCAGCAGGTCCACTCCCCCCACCAATCTCCCCCTCAATAGGTCCTGCCTCCCTCTGTCCCACCCTCTTGGCAGTGCCCGGTGCCCAGTGCCAAAGTGCATGGTGGGGTGAGTGCCAGTTTGCCCCTTGGACAATGCCAAGGTGCCAGGCTGGCACTACCAAATGGGCACCTCCCTTACCCTTTGAAATGCAAATACCCTGATTTCAAGAAAGCTGAAAAAGGTTTACTCTTAGCACACAACAAAACAGTAGCAAGATCTTGTCATGCTTTGGTGCTCATTTTTATTTAGTTCCTTCACTTTGAGAAAACACTTTCAAGTAATGCAAGACATGAATGTTGTAGTTATTCTGAATCAACATGCAGGACATCAAATTGCTGAGTCAGGCCCACCACTCCTGGAAGCAGATCAGAGGCAGCCGTAAGGCTGCTGTGCGCAGAAGTAGGCTGGTTAAAAAGTCTGCTTCACTTCTCTGGAACTTTGGTTACATTTGAGGCTTTCTAACCCCACCCCTCATCACCCCTTGCCCACTCCCCATGCCATCTCAAAAGTCAATTCATGCCTCCCACTCATCTCCAATGGCCCCTCCAAGCCAATTCATGGCCCTTCCATGTCCATTCACTCAGTATATATTATGTATAGAACCAATGAACCCTATAGTAACAATGGCAGATGTGAAACTGCCCAGGAAAAAAAATATATAATTTTTGAAAGATAAACTAGTACCCTACAATCTATAGAAGTGTTAATCAAACAGACCATTAAAATATCAATAACAAAAGCTTTAAGCACTTTACACCTCTTAACCTTGTACAAATAAACACTGAATTAAGAGTCTTATATAAGATCCTGAATGATATTGACATGGTAGACATAGAAAGGATGTTCCCTTTTCTGGGTTATTCCAGAACTAGGGAACACTGTTTAAAAATCAGGACTGGGGTGGACACAGTAAGAAGTCTCACAACACCAGATTAAAGTCCAACAGGTTTATTTGAAATCACGAGCTTTCGGAGTATTGCTCCTTCATCAGGTGAATGTTGGACTTTAACCTGGTGTTGAGACTTCTTACTACCTATCATAGAATTAGGTTTATGGAGAATGACAGCTTCTGCACCTTCACATCCATAAGCAAATCAGATTTGCATTAATGAACTTATTTATGAATACTGTCAGATAGGAGAGAAAGCATTATTATACAGAAGTAAAGTAGCAATGGTATTAACAGGTTGCCAGAAAAGCTTTCCAGTCAGGATATTATGGAGCTACAGGATCTGAGAGCTTTCAACTCAATCTGGATGTTCACTTAAATGAAGAAGCATAGTGTATGGAAAAGTGGTGCCATTCTTGAAATATCATTGTTAAAGATGAGTGATTATACACCATTATTTTCCTCTCCTCTGATATGGTATTATTATTGTAAGAGGTTTTGTAGAGACCTGAGTGGTATTTATGTTTAACACATTAATGCACTTTGACACAATGATAGGAAGTAGATTCTAACTCAGGAATCATCAACTAAACTCAATAAATATCCATCCATTACCTAATCTCAACAACTGAATCACAGTCTACTGTCTTCCCAAGACAATCTTTTCCTTTCCCTGATCCAACATTGGAGAAATAGTATCCCAACTCAGTCAATATCTAGCCTTAGAACTTGCAAAACTGTTTCCAACCAGATATTTACACAGTTTATTTTTGAAGGATTAGATATGTTTATGCTTCATTAATTGGAAGTCTGTTTTACACGTCATTTAGTTTTCCTCTCTAAGTTAAATAGGTCAGCCCGTGATACTCCAGCTCATCCGAGTGTCTGATCTTATAGTTTGTCCTTTTGGTGAATTGCAGAAATTAAACTTACTGAACAGGGTAAAATGGGGATACTTGTAGAAGACACAGGAATTATTTTGGTGTAAAATTGCAGCATGCCTCTGTAATTATACTATGCTAAAAGATGCTATATAAATGCAAGTAATTGTTGCACTTATTCACAGGACTCCAGAATGGATGGACACGGCACATTAAATCTAGTTAATACAGAAATCACTGAGTTAAAGGAAAGACCAAGTTAAAGGCCTGTGTCTTCTTTACTAATTTAACTTTCCATTACAGGGTTTTTTCTATCTGTTTAGTTTTTTTCCCCAAAGGGGTGGAATATAGCAGGATTATAGCAATCTTGACATTTCACAATCTTTTGGAGGCAAAGATTACACATTTCTGACAAAGGAATCTGCGATGGTGCAATTGATTTCAACCAGGGCAAGTTTGCGTATCCTTAATGGCCAACATTCCACACGTTCTAAAATACACAATAAGTTCCAGCAGAAGTGGTGCAAGGTGAAATATACATCTACTGCTAAAGTATCAGATATATGCAAATCCCTTATTTTCCTCTGAGACAAAGATGACCATGTTCATCATCTGGCGTGTTTGGTAGGACTTCAGTACATACTTGAGTGACTGTTCCAAAGGTTATGTTGCAAAAAGGACAGGACAACACGGTGAATTGAGTTTTATACGAGTTGCTGGTTTGGGATTTCCTCTTCTTGCATTTCTCTACCTCTGATATACATTTGATTTCACAGTAGGCTATTTTATTTTGTTGCCCCAAGTGCAGAGATCCTGGGCGAACTTCTCCCAGAACTCAAGAAGTCCTCAGTGAGGCCTTCAGAGTGTCTTTGTACTGCTTCCTTTAACCACCATGAGTGTGCATCACAGATTCAAGATCTCCATAGAAGATTTGGTAAGCACTCTGGCTACACAAGCAGCCCAACTCAGTTGTGACTGTCTCAAAATGGTGTGGATGCTTGGCATTCCAGCTCAGGTGAGTATCGGTGTCTAGTATTTTGTCCTGCTATCTAATCTTCAGAAAGTTTTGACGACAGCTCAAGTGAAAGTGGCTGAGTTTCTTGTCATGACTCTTGTACACGGTCCAAATTTCGCATTTGTAGAGTAGAGTGGGCAGGACTATTGTTCAAGAAACTTGCAGTTTGGTTGGCAGACCATTCCTCTTTGTTCCCAGACTGATCTTTGAAGTCTGCTGAAGGTTGCTTTGGCAATTCTTGGATGTATCTTATCAATATAGACAGCTCACGAGAGTGTAGTGTTGAGTCAAGTGAACTTATCCACTGACAGGCTTGGTTCATGTACTGAAACTTAATGGGCTTGAGGTAGGAATTTCCTGGAACAGGCTAGTACATTAATTACTTTAGATGTATTCAAATAAAGTTATAATCAAATTTTTTTTTCCCATAAACCAGTGTTGTATCTGATTTAGCTCATTCCTGTATAAAGAGGCATGAGTTACATGGAAGACTGGACACAGCCTTTGTTTGATATGCCCGCTTTGATTGTCAGCTGGTATTGAAACAATTTGAAAAAAAAGTGCTGTTTACTGCTAGGATAACAATTCACATGAATCCTGTGCATAAAAAGGAAAAATGAGCAAACTCAGGGAACTACAGATCAAAGGAATCATAGAATTTATAACCTTGTAGCAGCTTAATGGAGAAATTATAATATTGGAGAGAGGCAAAGAAGTCAAGGAAGCTAGACAATAGCAGTGAACCAGCATTTCTAGAAGCCTCAAGGCCAAATGGGCAGAACTGCTTGTCACACAAAGAACCATGTCAGACAATAGTGAGGCCACAGACTTGTGAGGCTGCTGAAACTGTTAGTGGAACTCCCATAACCCCAAGCTCAGCAACACAGTGCAGGAAAACATTTCAATAATTTGACTGCAATAGGCAAGCAAAGTGCCTGATCCACTACAATAAGGTTTATACAGCTAGCAACTAGTATTTTGGCACTTAGGTACAATCACAGTTGAAATGCAAACTACAAAAACACAACCATCATTTTAATTAAAGACAAACACCCATTGTGGATCTCTTGAATAAATGAGTTATGAAAGACATAATGGGGCGTATCTACAACACTAAGACATGGCATATGGAATATCAGGAATACTTGGACTACAATGGCTGTTAAGTAGGACATCTGCTGTCTGAGATTTGTCACAGGAATTTCCTCAACATGTACAAGTCTCTTGGGTAAGACCTTGCCAACAGATGACAGCGTGGAGTGTAAAATATTAAAACGCTAGAGAGAAAGCACATCAGATGCTCCTGCTTAAGATCCAGACACAGGGATTATGGTAGCATTAGAAAATCTAAACTCAAAGGGGTTGCATTCAAAGACAAAGTCGGGGTGGGGGGTTGGGGAGGCGGGGGGGGGGGGGGGGGGGGGGGGGGAGAAAAAGTAAAAGAATGAAACAGAGAGAGATAGAAGTCCAAAGCTAGACAAAGATAATGAGAAAAACAAAGACAGAGAATGAGAGATGGGATAATATCGAAACAATGACACAAAACGACTGAGGGGAAACAGATGTACTTCGTACGTTTTAGTCAGCGGTTACCAGCCCTTAAAATAACTTCAAAAAACACTGAGATGGTAAAGATTTAGGAGAAATATTACACTTTCAGAATTATTCATAGTAAATTTGTATTTTTGCTTGCAGCCTGTGCTTATTAAACTAAAATAGACGAGTTTGAAGAATAGAATACTTCACTTATTTAAGCATTCCTAGGTTAGACACAATAGAGATTAGGTACAAAAATAACTTGCATTCATATAGTATTGTAGCAAAACATCAATCAGATTTTGACATCTACCTTTTTTTTAATTCACTGGATCACTAGCTGGGCCAGCATTTATTTCCATCCCTAACTTGAACTGAATGTCTTGTTAGGCCATTTCAGAGAGCAGTTAAATGTTAACCACATTGCTGTGGACCTGAAGTTACAAGTAGGCCAGACCAGGTAAGGTTGGCAGATTTCCTTTCCTGAAGGACACTAGTGAACCAGATGGATTTTAAGACCATTGGCAATGGTCCCATGGTCATCATAAGACTTTTAGTTCCAGACTTTTATTGAATTCAAATTTCACTATCAGCTGTGGCAAGATTCAAACCCGAATCTCCAAAGCATTATCCTTGGTCTCCAGATTACTAGTCCGGCAAAAATACCACTACACCACTGTATCCATCAGTAGCACAGTGGTTAGCACTGCTGCTTCACAACGCCAGGGACTCGGGTTTGATTCCCAGCTTGGGTGACTGTCTGTGTGGAGTTTCCACTTTCTCTCCGTGTCTGCCTGGGTTTCCTCCGGATGCTCCGGTTTCCTCCCACATTCTGAAAGGTGCATTGATCCGAACAGGCACCGGACTGTGGCGACTAGGCAAATTTCACAATAACTTCATTGCAGTGTTAATGTAAGCCTTACTTGTGACTAATAAATAAACTTTTTAAAAAAACTTTAAAAGCTTAGCCAAAAAGGTAGGTCTTCAGGAATATCTTAAACAAAGGGGGAGAAGAAGACTGGCAAAGAAGTTTAAGGAGGAAATTACACAATTCAGAGTCTATTTAGCTGAATGCAATGGTGGAGCAATTAAATTTAAGAGGTGTACAAGATGTCATAAGTGGAATAGTATACAGATCTCAAATTTCTTCTATACTTTCCTTTTAAACATTACAAGTTCATCTGAAGTAGAGCTCAATGCAAAGTTACTATCATAGTGTCATTAACGCCAGTCTCACATTAAGCAGCTCTCTGGCTTTCTGGCAATAGGACATGTCCTCCCAATCTTACAACTTAATGTTGTGCTCTGAAGAAGTGATATTGGAATAAAAATGTTAACTTTGTTTCTCACACCATAGATGCTATGATGTGGAGTTGTCGGCGTTGGACTGGAGTAGGCAACACCAGGTTAAAGTCCAACAGGTTTATTTGGTAGCATGAGCTTTCGGAGCACTGCTCCTTCATCAGGTGAGTGCAGGATTTGTTTCACAAACAGGGCATATATAGACACAAACTCAATTACAAGATAGTGGTTGGAATGCGAGTCTTAACAGGTAATCAAGTCTTTAAATGTGCAGACAATGCGAGTGGAAAGAGGGTTAAGCACAGATTAAAGAGGTGCAAATTGTCTCAAGCCGAGTCGCAAGAGTATGTACCATGTACCTGGTGGATGGTGTTCTCACGTGAGATGATAGCATCCGTGTCGATGATCCGGCACGTCTTGCAGAGGTTGTGTGGTGTCATGGTCACTGTTCTCCTGATGGCTGGGTAGTTTGCTGCATACAATGATCTGTTTGAGGTTGCGCAGTTGTTTGAAAACAAATTGTGGGGATGGCCTTGGCGAGATGTTCATCTTCATCAATGACATGTTGAAGGCTCCGGAGAAGCTGTTGCAGCTTCTCCACTCCGGGGAAGTACTGGACGACGAAGGCTACACTGTCCACCGTGTCCCGTGTTTGTCTTCTGAGGAGGTCAGTGCAGTTTTTTGCTGTGGTGCATCGGAACTTTTGATTGATGAGTTGAGCGCCATATCCTATTCTTACGAGGGCGTCTTTCAGCGTCTGTAGCAATCCTCCTCATCTGAGCAGATCCTGTGTACATTAGAAGAAGAAGAAACCCTACAGTGCAGAAGGAGGCCATTCGGCCCATCGAGTCTGCACCGACCACAATCCCACCCAGGCCCTACCCCCACATATTTACCCGCTAACCTATGCATCTCAGGACACTCAGGGGCAATTTTTAACCTGGCCAATAAACCTAACCCGCACATCTTTGGACTGTGGGAGGAAACCGGAGCACCCGGAGGAAACCCACGCAGACACGAGGAGAATGTGCAAACTCCACACAGACAGTGACCCGAGCCGGGAATCGAACCCAGGACCCTGGAGCTGTGAAGCAGCAGTGCTAACCACTGTGCTACCGTGCCGCCCATGGAAGACTTGTCCGTAGGGGATGGCTTCTTTAACGCGTTTAGGGTGGAAGCTGGAGAAGTGGAGCATCATGAGGTTATCCGTGGGCTTGCAGTACAGTGAAGTGCTGAGGTGACTGTCCTTGATGGAGATGCGTGTGTCCAAGAATGCAACCGATTCCGGAGAGTAGTCCATGGTGAGTCTGATGGTGGGATGGAACTTGTTGATGTCATCATATAGTTGTTTCAGTGATTGTTCGCCCTGAGTCCAAAGGAAGAAAATGTCATCGATAGATGTACTGTATAGCGTCGGTTGTAGGTCCTGTGCGGTGAAGAAGTCTTGTTCAAACCTGTGCATGAAGATGTTGGCATATTGAGGTGCAAATTTGGTTTCCATGGCTGTTCCATGTGTCTGGATGAAGAACTGGTTGTTGAAGGTGAAGATGGTGTGGTCCAGGATGAAGCGGATGAGTTGTAGAATTGCGTCTGGAGATTGGCAGTTGTTGGTGTTGAGTACTGAGGCTGTTGCCGCAACAACAAGCTACGCCATTTTCTCCGGAGCCTTCAACATGTCATCGATGAAGACAAACATCTTGCCAAGGCCATCCCCACACCCCGACTATTTGCTTTCAAACAACCGTACAACCTCAAACAGACCATTGTCTGCAGCAAACTACCCAGCCTTCAGGAGAAGTGACCACGACACCACACAACCCTGCCACAGCAACCTCTGCAAGACGTGCCGGATCAGCGACACGGATGCCATCATCTCACCTGAGAACACCATCCAGCAGGTACACGGTACATACTCTTGCAACTCGGCCAACGTTGTCTACCTGATACGTTGCAGGAAAAGATGTCCCGAGTCATGGTACATTAGCGAGACCATGTAGACGCTACGACAATGGATGAATGGACACCAGTCGACAATCACCAGGCAGGAGTGCTCCCTTCCTGTCGGGTAATACTTCAGCAGTCAAGGGCATTTCGCCTCTGATCTTTGGGCAAGCGTTCTCCAAGACGGCCTTCAAGACACACGACAACGCAGAATCGCCGAGCAGAAACTGATAGCCAAGTTCCACACATACGAGGACGGCCTCAACCCGGGATCTTGGGTTTATGTCACATGATCTGTAACCCCCATGACTTACCTGGGCTTGCAAAATCTCACTAACTGTCCTGGCTTGAGACATTTTGCACCTCTTTAACCTGTGCTTAACCCTCTCTCCACTCGCATTGTCTGTACCTGTAAAGGCTTGATCACGTGTTAAGACTCGCATTCCAACCATTATCTTGTAATTGAGTTTGTGTCTATATATGCCCTGTTTGTGAAACAAATCCTGCACTCACCTGATGAAGGAGCAGCGCTCCGAAAGCTCGTGCTTTCAAACGGACTTGATCGAGTTTTTCGAAGAAGAGACGAAGTTTGATGAAGGTAGGGCAGTGGATGTTGTCTACATGGACTTCAGTAAGGCCTTTGACAAGGTCCCTCATGGCAGACTGGTGAAGAAGGTGAAGTCGCATGGGATCAGAGGTGAGCTGGCAAGGTGGATACAAAACTGGCTCGGTCAAAGAAGACAGAGGGTAGCAGTGGAAGGGTGCGTTTCTGAATGGAGGGCTGTGACAAGTGGCGTTCCTCACGGATCAGTTTGTAGTATATATAAATGATTTGGAGGAAAATGTAACTGGATTGATTAGTAAGTTTGCGGACGACACAAAGGTTGGTCGATTTGCCGATAGCGATGAGGACCATCAGAGGATACAGCAGAATATAGATCAGTTGGAGACTTGGGCGGAGAGATGGCAGATGGAGTTTAATCCGGACAAATGTGAGGTAATGCATTTTGGAAGGTCTAATACAGATAGGAAATATACAGTAAATGGCAGAACCCTTAAGAGCATTGATAGGCAAAGGGATTTGGGTTTACAGATACACAGATCACTGAAAGTGGCAATGCAGGTGGAGAAGGTAGTCAAGAAGGCATACGGCATGCTTGCCTTCATCGGCAGGGTATTGAGTTTAAAAATTGGCATGTCATGTTGCAGCTTTATAGAACCTTAGTTCGGCCGCACTTGGAATATTCTGTTCAATTCTGGTCGCCACACTACCAGAAAGATGTGGAGGCTTTGGAGAGGGTACAGAAAAGATTTACCAGGATGTTGCCTGGTATGGAGGGCATTAGCTATGAGGAGAGGTTGGAGAAACTTGGTTTGTTCTCACTGGAGTGACAGAGGTTGAGGGGAGACCTGATTGAAGACCTGATGAGAGGCATGGACAGAGTGGATAGTCAGAAGCTTTTTCCCAGGGTGGAAGAGTCAGTTAGTAGGGGGTATAGATTTAAGCTACGAGGGGCAAGATTTAAAGGAGACAGACGAGGCAGATTTTTTACACAGAGTAGTGGATGCCTGGAACTCGTTGCCGGGGGAGGTAGTGGAAGCGGATATGGTAGTGACTTTTAAGGGGCGTCTTGACAAGTACATGAATAGGATGGGAATAGATGGATATGGTCTCCGGAAAGGTAGGGGGTATTAGTTAAGTCGAGCAGCATGGTTGGTGCAGGCTTGGAGGGCCGAAGGGCCTGTTCCTGTGCTGTAATTTTCCTTGTTCTTTGTTCTAAATCAACGTGTTGGACTTTAACCTGGTGTTGTGAGACTACTTACTGTGACCACAAATGCTGTGACCACAGATACATCGATGTCATTTTCTTCCTTTGTACTCATGGTGAACAATCACTGAAACAACTATATGATGACATCAACAAGTTCCATCCCACCATCAGACTCACCATGGACGACTCTCCGGAATCAGTTGCATTCTCAGACACACGCATCTCCATCAAGGGCGGTCACCTCAGCACTTCACTGTACTGCAAGCCCACGGATAACCTCACGATGCTTCACTTCTCCAGCTTCCACCCTAAACACGTTAAAGAAGCCACCCCCTACGGACAAGCCCTCCGTATACACATGATCTGCTCAGATGAGGAGGATCGCAACAGACACCTCCAGATGCTGAAAGATGTCCTCATAAGAACAGGATATGGTGTTTGACTTATCGATCGACAGTTCCGACGCGCCACAGTGAAAAACCGCACCAACCTCCTCAGCAGACAAACACGGGACACGGCGGACAGAGTACCCTTCGTCGTCCAGTACTTCCCTGAAGCGGAGAAGCTACGCCATCTTCTCCGGAGCCTTCAACATGTCATTGATGAAGACGAACATCTCGCCAAGGCCATCCCCACTTCTTGCCTTCAAACAACCGCACAACCTCAAACAGACCATTGTCCACAGCAAACTACCCAGCCTTCAGGAGAACAGTGACCACGACATCACACAACCCTGCCACAGCAACCTCTGCAAGACGTGCCAGATCATCGACACGGATGCCATCATCTCACGTGAGAACACCATCGACCAGGTACACGGCACATACTCTTGCAACATTGTCTACCTGATACACTGCAGGAAAGGATGTCCCGAGGCATGGTACATTGGGGAGACTATGCAGTCGCTACGACAATGGATGAATGAACACCGCTCGACAATCACCAGGCAAGGATGTTCTCTTCCTGTTGGGGAACACTTCAGCGGTCACGGGCATTCGGCCTCTGATCTTCCGGTAAGCGTTCTCCAAGGCGGCCTTCACGGCACATGACAACGCAGAGTCGCTGAGCAGAATCTGATAGCCAAGTTCCACACACATGAGGACGGCCTCAACCGGGATCTTGGGTTCTTGTCACATTATCTGTAACCCCCACGACTTGCCTGGGCTTGCAAAATCTCATTAACTGTCCTGGCTGGAGACAATACATATCTCTTTAACCTGTGCTTAACACTCTCTCCACTCACATTGTCTGTACCTTTAAGACTTGATTACCTGTAAAGACTCGCATTCCAACCATTATTTTGTAAATTGAGTTTGTGTCTTTATATGCCCTGTTTGTGAACAGAACTCCCACTTACCTGACGAAGGAGCAGTGCTCCGAAAGCTAGTGGCTTTTGCTACCAAATAAACCTGTTGGACTTTAACCTGGTGTTGTGAGACGTCTTACTGTGTTTACCCCAGTCCAACGCCAGCATCATGACCACAAATGCTGCCAGACCCGCTGAATTTTTCCAACATTTTCTGTTTTTACTAACTTAATGCTGATGGCCTGCCAGCTGCCAAACAAAGCCTGTGTCAATCAGGACTCTATGGCTCTACATATCCAATTTATCAATCATAACTGTGAATAGCTATACCCAGTTTGTGTTAACTTTAAAGGCTCACCTATTCCTGCCATGTTCTGAGCATAGTACTTCCATACTTCGGCCCATCTTTCCCCAGTGCGTGACCACTTGCTTCAGATGCTGATTGAGGCTTCGTTTGTCAAGGAGATCCTACCCAAACCTGGGTCACAAACACAGCTTAAACCAGAGGACGGGAATAATGGGGCCGTCGTGTAGGATGTTTGCAGCATTCACCTTACTGAAGGTCGGGGGGGGGGGGGGGGGTTAGATTCAGGCAAAATAGGAAGACCAGCAAAAATCACAAAGACAAAGCCAGCAAGGAAGGAACATAAACAGCTGGAAAGAAATCGTCCATTCAAGAGAAGCGCCAATGAAATGAGCGGGAAAGAGCGCGAGCTCCAGCTGCAGCTGCAAAACTAACGGTCACTCAGGTACAAGGGGCGGAGCGGGCCTGATTGACAGCGCATCCTGCCACCTGATTGGTAGGCGGATTCCCCCCGCCTGTCAGAGCCACCTGTAATAGAAAGCAGCAGAATTCAAATCAGTGAGAAAGATCTAGAATTACAGAGTAGGCTGAGGTATCAGGGCACTGTTTCTAGACCCTCAGGCCGCTGAAGGAAGTTCTCACCGAGTAAGTGATGTGATTTATTGAACTTGATTTTTTTAAAAATCCTTTAACTGGTACAACCGAGAATCCTGAATGGACAGGTATAGTCACCAGGATTACCCCCCCTCCCCCCAAAAAAATGTATTACTCGCCTGGACGATGCACACAGGAGGGAGACAACAAAAAAGAATATGGGAGAAATCTGTACCATGGTCAGGCTCAAGACCCACACTCCAGAGCTTGAGCACAAAAATCAAGACTGATGCTCCAGTGCTGTCATCTCTGATGAGAGGCCCCATCTAACTACATGGGTGGATATAAAAGATCCCTTGGCACTATTGAGATGCACTGGTCACTATTTAACGTTCAATCAATATCACAATTAGATTATCTAGTTATTATCTAATTGTGGAAGTTTGATATGTGCAAATTAACTACTGCAATTTCTACATTACAAGGGTGACTACATTTCAAAACGACTTCATTAGCTGGAAAGAGCTTTGAGTTGTCCAGTGGTCATGAAAAGTTTAAGTTTTTGAAGTTTACTTATTATTGTCGCAAGTAGGATTACATTAACATTGGAATGAAATTAGTGTGAAAATCCCCTAATCGCCACACTCTGGCGCCTATCCAGGTACACAGATAAATTTAGCATGGTCATTGCACCTAACCAGCATGTCTTTCGGACTGTTGGATGAAATTGGAACACCCAGAGGAAACCCACGCAGACATGGGGGAGAACGTGCAGACGCCACATAGACAGTGACCCGTGAATTGAACCTGGGTCCAGGATGCTGTGAGGCAGCAGTGCTAACCATGGCCAAAGTGCTATGTGAGTGTAATGTGCGCTAAGGTATCAACACAAACTCAACAGCAACTGAGGAAAGGGTTCAGTAAACCTTGAGGTGAAATTGCAAGACCTGCAGTGTGATTTGTAGTATATACAGTAGCTACCAGCCCAGGGTAGAGTTGCATGAGAAAAGGCCACCATCCATAGCTAAATGTATTGTGAGATTCTCTGCCTTTCCCTGATCTTGAGGTGCTCAATGGAATAAAGAACAAGCTTTATTCTGCATCTTCTGCATGATATAGCAGACCTAGAACTGGTGACGCTGGGTAATAAATGTGAAATACTTTATCATCCACAATAGAAAACTGGAGCATGTAGGTAAAAAAAAGTGGCGCACTTTCAGCAAAATATCCTAAATCTTTTTCACCAAATCTTGATGGGAAAATGCAAAATTTCCCCAATTTTACAATGGAAACATACTGTTAGGGGAACCATTTAGTTTTTAGTTTGTTTGTAACTTGTGATGCAACAAAGTAAGCAATTATTGTATTTCTTGTATGTGACCTCACCTTGACAGAAACAATTTCTGTGGTACTTAACCCTTTCCCAGACAGTTCTGTATGAAAACAACATCCTTTCAATAATTTAGATTGGTATGGTGGGGTCTACATATTGGCCACACAAATATTGTTGCTGCCCCATAGGTTCACCAGGTAAAAACAGCAGCAAGCTATCTGGTAAAACCATACCAAAAGGAAGGACTTTGAACAAGATCCTTAACCAATACTGAATTAGCCAATTTTAATCAGGATTGCAATAGGGACAGATGAAGGGCAGATAAATATGGCAAAATCTCCACTATCCCGGTGCCTTCTGTTGGAAATTTGCCTATTTGTGGATTTAGAGGGAGGATTGGCCTCTGATGAAGCATGCACAATGGTAATACCTGATGATAGTCATGAAGAATGGCTACTTGAGTGAGTTACTGGGGCACTGCCAGCAGCAATGCATATATACATCAGCAAAAATATGTATGCCAGGGGAAAAGGAGAAACATTGAATACATGTAACTTTTACGGATGCACCATAAAAAGCATTTTTCTGGTAGTATCACAGCTTGGTATGGCTCCTGCTCTGTCCAAGATTGCAAGAAACTACGAAGGATCGTGAACGAAGCCCAGTCCATCACGCAAACCAGCCTCCCATCCATTGACTCAGTCAATACTTCCCACTGCCTCGGAAAAGCAGCCATCATAATGACGGATCCCACGCACCCTGGACATACATTCTTCCATTGGGAAACAGATACAAAAGTCTGAGATTTGATTTATTATTGTCATGTTTATTAGTATACAGTGAAAGGTATTGTTTTTTGCATGCTATACAGATAAAGCATATCATTCATAGAGAGTGAAAGGAGAGAGTGCAGAATGTAGTCTTGCAGTCATAGCTAGGGTATGGAGAAAGATCAACTTAGCACAAGGTAGGTCCATTCAAAGGTCTGATGGCAGTATGGAAGAAGCTGTTCTTGAGTTGATTGGTATGTGACCTCAGATTTTTGAATCTTTTTCCGGACGGAAGAAGGTGGAAGAGAGTCACATACCAACTGACTCCAGAACAACAACTTCCCTGCTGCCATCAGACTTTTGAATGGACCCACTTCAATAAGTTGATCTTTCTCTACACCCTAGCTATGACTGTAACACTACATTCTGCACCCTCTCCTTTCTTTCTCTATGTATGGTATGCTTTGTCTGTATAGCGTGCAAGAAATAATATTTTTCACTGTATACTAATACATGTGACAATAATAAATCAAACCAAATCTTTCCAGTCACAGATATGAAAGAAGTCTTTATTTGACATATATTAATAAGAATACTGGATCCATAAATGTCTTTAACGTGATATGTCACTAGTAAGTTATCCGGAATTTTGTGATGGGGTTGAAAATTGGTGAAGTGTCCCTGGTCTCCAGCTAATTACTATGGATAATGGATGTGGAGTGGCTGTTTAGGTAGCTCTTTGATAAGTGTCTTTATCTGATTCCTTTTGTCCAGATACTTGTTATGTGTTCACATAATTTGCAGGCATACTCAGGTGATAAAGGTCATCAGTTGTCTAAAAAATTTCACTTATCTAATTAAAATTATTCATTAGAAAGAGAACAGGTTCAGAACCTGGATTCCTCTTTCTAGAGGACAGCACTGGGATTTTGCTGTTCTGTACATCTGTCACTGATCATCGCGTTAACAAATATATCAGCATCTTATTAAAGCAAATAAACAGATCACCTCATTCCTCATTTTTATTTATTTTGATTATGTCTATTGACTATTTTTCTGTTATAAGTGCTATATAAATGTGACTGATAGCAATATCATCTGATAGTTGATTAGTCTGATCTGAAAGCAAGATGGTTGGTGCAAACGTTATACAAAAGTGGAAACCTGTGACAGTCTTTTATTGTTGAAATATTAGTAAAGATTAAATAATTTGTAACAGGTGGAAATGCTAGCAGAAGGAATGATCATTTCAGAAGACCAAATGTTCTGATATCAGAAATAATCCACTACAAATAAAATCCCAGAAACACAAATAAATATCACTTTGAGTTTGATTCAGCTGTACTACCGCAGGACTTAAAGGGTTAAGGTCATTTTAAATAAATCTCTCATTACTATCTCTCTCTCGTGGCTGATGTCATTGAAATGACCAGACCCATAGACTCCGCATGTCATCCCATCTGTGAAAGCGTGGATAATCTTCTAGAGATTATTAAAATGAGCACCACAGGAGTTGGCTAATTCCATTAATCCTTTTCTTTTTTAGTATCAATTTGATAGCTCAAGGATCTGAAAGGCATAAATGATGAGGTTATCATTATAAAGGATAGTTGGGTTATTTCACAGTTTTTTTCTTTATTCTTTCTTAAGATATGGGCATCACTGGTGAGGCCAGCATTTGTAGCCCTTCCCTAACTGCCCATGAAATAAGTGGCTTGCCCAGTCATTTCAGAGGGCATTTAAGAGTAAGCACATTGTCGTGGGTCTGGAGTCATACGTAGGGCAGACCAAGCAAGGATGGCAGATTTTCTTCCCTAAAGTACATTTCGAGGCATTGGGGCTGACAGTGTTAATCCTTGGCACTTACCATTGGGGAAAAAACATAAAATAAGAACTTGCATTTTTACATAATGCCTTTCACAATCATTCTCTTGTCCCAAAACACTTCAGTTTCACTGCCAATTAATTACTTTTTGAAATGTCGGCAATGTCACAACATTGGGAAATTTGGCAACCAGTTTGTACATAGCAAGGTCCTTTCAGGGCGGCACAGTAGCACAGTGATTACCACTGCTGCCTCATAGTGCCAGGGACTCAGCTTCAATTCTGGCCTCAGGTGACTGTCTGTTGTGGAGTTTGCATGTTCTCCCCGTGTCTGCGTGGTCCTTTCTCCGGATGCTCTGGTTTCCTCCCACAGATGTGCAGGTTTGGTTGATTGGCTATGATAAATTGCCCCGTATTGTCAGGGAGATTAGCAGGATAAATACATGGGGTTACAGGTATAGGCCTGTGGTGGGATTGTTGACGGTGCAGGCTCAATGGGCCGAATGGCCTCCTTCTGCACTGTAGGGATTCTATGATTCTAAACGATGAGATAAATGACCATATATTGGTGATACCACTCAAGGGATAAATGTAGGCTGACTTTTTCTTCTTGCTTTTTCTCCTGAAGACAGTAACTCCTCTTTGAGAATAGTTCCATTGATTTTGGCTGCTCTTCCAGCGTCTTGCAAAAATGATAATTCTGTCATTTGTATGTTAGCCTAGATAGTGTTGAATGTGGTGAGTTATAATAGTCTCTCCTTTGCTCTGATCTGGGAGGGGACTAAGACCTCGCCCTGTATTTTCTTTATAAAAAAGATATAGTTATAAAAATTTAAAAACTGTTCAAATAACTTAAAATGGCTGAAGCTATGTCTGTGGCCCTCAAACAACAGGAGTTACCATGACAGTTTTAAATAAAATCTCACTTTATTATCTCTGAAGAGACACTTCTGACTCCCTGTGGAAGGCAGTGACCAAAGCTAAAGGCCATCTGCATTTTGTAACCCAGGCTGACTAGCTGGAGTCTACAGGCGTAATTTCCCCACCCTGCTATGCTGGTAGAGTAGCGTAGTGGGGCGGGAAATGTCAGTAGGAGGTCAATAACGGGAATAGTGACTGACCGGACACTGGTCACGATCTTCCCAGGCCAGTTTTTATGACATGATCAGCCTCGCGCTGGGGAGCAGTCAGAGGCTGATTTAATATTTATATCCTCATTTACATCTGTTTAGTGAGCCGGAGACACATTCACAGAGTCACAGAGGTTTACAGTATGGAAACAGGCCCTTCGGCCCAACTTGTCCATGCCGCCCTTTTTTTTAAAAACCCCTAAGCTAATCCCAATTGCCCGCATTTGGCTCATATCCCTCTATACCCAGCGTACCCATGTAACTATCTAAATGCTTTTTAAAAGATAAAATTGTACCCGCCTCTACTACTACCTCTGGCAGCTTGTTCCAGACACTCACCACCCTGTGTGTGAAAAAATTGCCCCTCTGGACACTTTTGTATCTCTCCCCTCTCACCTTAAACCTATACCCTCTAGTTTTAGACTCCCCTACCTTTGGGAAAAGATATTGACTATCTACCTTGTCTATGCCCCTCATTATTTTATAGACCTCTATAAGGTCACCCCTCAGCCTCCTACGCTCCAGATAAAAAAGTCCCAGTCTATTCAGCCTCTCCTTATAACTCAATCCATCAAGGCCCGGTAGCATCCTAGTAAATCTTTTCTGCAGTCTTCCTAGTTTAATAATATCTTCATAATAATAGGATTAATAATCATCCGGACTCACTTAGGTTTCCCACCTTGCTGGTGAAGATCCATACCAGTGGGGATCACAATCGATTCCCAGCAATAAGGGCCCGACCTGATGGCCTCACTGGTGGGACCGGAGACCATTGAGCGTCCCCTGGGCAGAGGGGGCAGTGCTTCTTGAGTTGTGGGAGGGAAGGAGGGAGCTCTGCATCCGGGGTTGCTGGTTGATATGGGGCTGGTCATCAAAGGCCAGGGCAGGTGATTGGGAGGGCTGGGAATGCCCCCACCCCTCTTCCCCCCCCCCCCCCCCCCCCACCCCCGCCACTAGCATGAATCGTCTGTCTCTGTAGTGCAGAGTGCCGTAAATTTTCAAAAGTCAGCTCGCCCAAAAAAACCTCCTGTTTTCCCGCCCGCTGGGCATTTTGAATTCTTTTGGGAAAATCGCACCTTACATGTCGGCTAGGACAAAGAACTCCTTCCTTTGAATTCTTAATCATTGAGACATTTAACGAGGTCAGGAACCCAGATGAGGAATACACATCCTTTGACAAAGACAATGTAAAGAGATGGGATCTATGTGACATGGACCTTTAGCTTGTGTAACCAGTAAGATTGCCTTGCAAGACTGCAGATTTTCAGTCTGTTGTTTTCTATCCTCAGTAAGAAGTCTCACAACACCTGGTTAAAGACCAACAGGTTTATTTGGTAACAAAATCCACTAGCTTTCGGAGCGCTGCTCCTTTGGGTCAGGATTTTGCTACCAAATAAAGCTGTTGGACTTTAACCTGGTGTTGTGAGACTTCTTACTGTGTTTACCCCAGTCCAACGCCGGCATCTCCACATCGTTTACTATCCTACACAGTAAGAAGTCTCACAACACCAGGTTAAAGTCCAACAGGTTTATTTGATAGCAAATGCCACTAGCTTTCGGAGCGCTGCTCCTTCGTCAGGTAAGTGGGAGTTCTGTTCACAAACAGGGCATATAAAGACACAAACTCAATTTACAAAATAATGATTGGAATGCGAGTTTTTACAGGTAATCAAGTCTTAAAGGTACAGACAATGTGAGTGGAGAGAGGGTTAAGCACAGGTTAAAGAGATGTGTATTGTCTCCAGCCGGGACAGTTCCGGCGGTAAAGGGGGAAGTTTGGGCATCCAGCCCATTAAGTCAGTTTAAATGCATTTAAATTGACGTCGCGCCTGTTTTGGACGTGGTCCCAACGGCAGCCATGTTTGGCCCTTCAGTAAAGGCGGAGTTGGGTGTGGATCGTGCTACTCGCCTCACGCCCAACTTTACCAAGTTTTCGTGTCCGAAGTCAGGTCCACTGATGTAAGACTCACTTACCTCGCTCAAGCTAACTCAGTATCACTAGAAGTAAAGTTTCAGTTCCCTGGGAGTAGCAGATAACAGCTGGCTCTGGCCTGCCATGAGGCTGAATGCCAGCTCCCATGGGGCTGCTTTGGTCTGCTTACCAGAATTCTTTCATTTTCTTTTTATTCTCCTTGGCCTCCCAGAAGATATTGTCATAAATCATTCTGTGCAGCTGAAAAACTCCTGCATGGTGGCCAGCAAGAATGGCCAGAATAACTGCTATAGCTCCTCCAACCATAGGTTTCCTCTCTCCTGCCCTTGCTGCTCCTCCAAACGTAGATTCTGTCTCTGGAGCAGCAGCAAGAGCTGAAGGAGGGAGGGAAACTGGGATTGAAGGAGCTGAAGCAATGACTAACTTGAGCACTGAATACAGTCTTGGCTTGACTTATTAATTTCCCCAACAGATTGCATTCAACAGTTCTTAGAAATTTCAAGCCAAGGTGAGAGTTTCAAATGAAAGCCCTCAGCAGCACGCTCACACCTGCAGATTAGTTTATACATTTTAACTTGTTCATTTTTTTCATACATAAAGTGAAGTGCATTGCTCAGCAACCTTTACAGACCAATCAACATGAGGGAGAGAGGAACAGACAGCATCACGCAGAGCCATTGAAGAACCAGCTTGGCAAGCAAATTACTAGAAATAAAAGAAGAATATCCAACTTGGAAGACACAGAATCTGTGATCGAAGGAGCAGCTGTACCTTTCCCGTTCCCACACTCTGCAATTTACAGTTTAATTGACTATTATTTTGTTTTTTAACGTGACAATTGCTGAGAGTGGGAAAGACTGATGGGCAACTTTGTGGTTGACTGGCTTAAAGTCAGTAACACTGAGTAAGAAAACTAATATACTTTGTAATATTCTATTCACACTCTGTAAGAAAGATAAACTGAAATTTAAATTCAGGATGATCTCTTGTTTTCCTCTGGCAATGGGTCAAGTCTTCCTTTATCTATCCATTTTGTCTGCCTTCAGTATCCATTTTTTGCAAGAGGAAATGAGTCCTGACCATATTATAAGATGTTTACAATGTAACCATTCAATAGGCAGTAAGTAGGGCTAACATGGGACGTTCCAAATCTAAATTGTGATAATTTCAACATGTCACTCATTCCATGTTGGAAGCAACATTAAATACTTTCCTTTACAACAAATGTTTCCAATAAAGTCTGTGCCAATCAGGACAGATAGGAACTGCTGTACTGACCTTCAAGCAGCTTTATGGTTTTCTGGTGGGTTTTTTAAAAAGAAAAATGGAATTATGAAACTGCCTAAAGGTGGGAAGCAGCAGTTCCTACTCACAGCAACAGTCAATGCAGCTAACATTTTCTTTTTGTTAAAGCCAGTCTTTCAGGTCTGAAACTCTGGCTGCTCAGTCTGGACAACAACGAGTGCTCTGTTTATGGCAGTGAGCTCAGGCCCCCTCTGGGATCTGATCTGCCCAGTAGTAACACTTACTGGGAATGTAAGACCTTAAGTGCCGGAATTCTACTGCCCCGCCTGCCACAGAATCGGAGTGGGCAAGGGGCAGACAACGGATATGTCCGTTGACCTCTTGTGGAGTGTGGGGGGGAATTTCCGGTCTCGCGAGGCTGTAAAATCCCACCCACCTCTGTAATAGGTCATTTCTATTCACACAAATCAACAAGATCATCGTGATCTACCACCACCTCAGACCTTATTAACATAAAAAGGATTTGCCATTTGTGCAATAATTGGAGATGTTTATTGATTCTAAGTGGAGAAGGAACAATTGTCTGTTACCTTATTAGTGCCTGGGATAGCATCTGAGAGGTCGAATACTAGATTTCTCTAAAAGATGGAGTAGGTTCAAAATCCAGACACAGTGGGCCTGATTTTACCATCGCGTTGCTCCCGTTTTCAGACGCGAAAACTTGATAAATTCTGGCGTGAGATGAGAAGCGATCCACGCCTGCCTCCACGCCAGTTCCCCCTTTACCAGGGCCTAAAAATGGACACAATCAGGACCGTGCCCAAAACAGGCGTGACAGCCATTTAAATGCATTTGAATGAATTTAAATTGAATTAATGGGTTGCACGCCCAACTTTACCAGCATTTGATCACTGCATTCGCCAATCCCGAATCGGTGCAAAATAGACATGCTCCACAAAAGTTCGATTCAGGTGGTCCATCCCTGAGGGTTAGTGAAGAGGTAAGTGCCTAGCGTCCGACGGCTCTCTGCTGCTCACAGGTGTCCTTTCGTTGCGGCCATTTTATTTCTCAGGTCGATGGCAGCTCTGCGAGTGTGTGGAGAGGTGAGGGGCTATTGCTGAGCAGGGTCTCCGATGTCCGACTTGCAGCACGGACCCGGGTCTCAGCACTGACCTCGGGTCTTGTGGTGCTGCTGGGTCCTAGTGCACTCAGCTCACTTCCAGTTGAAGGATATGCACAAAGCCCTTGCAAATTGCACTGCTGCAACCTCTTAACTTTTAAAGGAGCTGTGATTGTGGGGAGCATGTGGCTGGGGGAATTTGGGGGGGCTGTGATTGTGGGGAGCATGTGGTTGGGGGAATTGGGGGGGCTGTGACTGTGGCTGGGGGAATTGAGGGGGGCTGTGATTTTGGGGAGCATGTGGCTGGGGGATGGAAGGCTGTGATTTTGGGGAGCATGTGGCTGAGGGAATTGGAGGGTCTGTGATTGTGGGGATCATGTGGCTGGGGGAATGGGGCACTGTGATTTTGGGGAGCATGTGGCTGGGGGAATTGGGGCTGTAATTGTGGGGAGCATGTAGCTGGGGTAATACAGGGGCTGTGATAGTGGGGAGCATGTGGCTGGGGGAATTGGGGGGCTGTGATTGTGGGGAGCATGTGGCTGGGGGAATTGGGGGAGGCTGTGATTGTGGGGAGCATGTGGCTGGGGAATCTGAGGGGTATGGACAGTGACTGTTAATGTGCTAGAGGCAAGCAGCGTTCCTTAACCTCTATGTGCATTCCTCTCCATCACCATCACCACAACCCCCCCAACCTCCTTCAGAGTGACGAGATGGCTTTTGCGATGCAACCAATCGATCTTGCTGTTCCTTTGGTTGCTGCTGGAGCTGAAGAGGAGGAGCTGGAGGAAGAATTGCAGGCACAGGAGGCCCAGGCCTTTTCACTTGCAGGAGTAGAGGGAGACGACCACCAGAGGCAGGAGGTGGCTGCTGTTCACCAATGGCAGGAGAAGGAGGGAGCAGAGACTCCGGCAGTTCTGGTCACGAGTGTCATTTGAACAAATGTCAGACACCATGTGCCGCCTATGTCTCCGCCTCCGAAAGGAGACAGTGCCACACCTGTGCAACCTGCTGCAGGAGCTGGCACCTAGAGGTGGGGGGGAGGGGTGGCTGTCAACTTCACGACCGCTCTGAACTTTTATGTGACTGGCTCCTTCTGGACCCCTGGCAGAGATGTCTGTGGCATCTCCCAATCAGCCGCGCACACCTGTGTCAAGCAGGTTGCAGAAGCCCTGTATGCCCGGGCTGGGCAGTACATTAGATTTAACCTGGGCCAGGCCCATCAGAAAGCCCGGGTTGCAGAGTTTGCAGCCATTGCGAGGATGCCGAACATACAGGGGGCCATCGACTGCACACACATCACCCTCAAGGCCCCCCTACAGCATCCACGGAGAATCATCAACAGAAAGAGGTTCCACTACCTGAACATTCAACTAGTGTGCGACCATAATATGAACATTATGCATGTCTGCGCAAGACATCCAGGTAGTGTGCACGGCAGCTTCATTGTCTGGAGCTCGGACATCCCGGAGGCATTTGAGGATGAGCCCAGACTGCGGGGGTGGTTCGTGGGTGTATCATAGATACCCTACAGTGCAGAAAGAGGCCATTTGGCCCATCAAGTCTGCACCAACCACAATCCCACCCAGGCCATACCCCCATATCCCTACATATTTACCCACTAATCCCTCTAACCTACACATCTCAGGACACTATGGGGCAATTTTAGCATGGCCAATCTAACCCGCACATCTTTGGACTGTGGGAGGAAACCGGAGCACCCGGAGGAAACCCACGCAGACACGAGGAGAATGTGCAAACTCCACACAGACAGTGACCCAAGCCAGGAATCGAACCCAGGTCCCAGGAGCTGTGAAGCAGCAGTGCTAACCACTGTGCCACCGTGCCGCCTGTGATATGGATTACCCGCTTCGGACATGGCTGATAACACCTGCGTGGAGGCCTGTGACTGAGGCGGACACCCGCTATAATGAGACCCATGTAGCCACCTGCGTGATAGTGGAGAGGTGCATTGGGCTCCTCAAAATGCGATTCCGGTGCCTGGACTGATTTAGTGGGGTCCTCCAATACAGCCCAGTGATCTCTCCCCGCATTGTGCAAGGCACAGCACACGACCACAATCTGTCTCCACAGAGGGGTGACATACTGGAGGAGAAGGAGGAGGACGTGGAGGCTGACCAGCCAGGCGTCGCTGGGGAGGATGACCAACAGCTGGAGGAGGAAGAGGATGAGGAGGTAGAAGAGGAAGAGCATGCCGAGGAACACCAACCAGGCGCTGGAGGGCTGGCTGCTCAAATGAGGCGAGTGAGGACGGCTAGGGAGGCCCTGATCACCAGGCGGTTCAGTCGTTAGGGGTTTGTGTCTGTGGGTTCCATTCGCCCCCCCCCCGGCCCTCGCCCCCCCGGCCCCCACCCCCCGCCCCTCCCAAAATTCCTTCTATCTCCTGCAACATTGCCACACCAGAGTGGTGGGCCTGGGTACTCTGTTTTAGTGAGTTTTTTGGCAGGCAGGAGGGTGATGACGACTCGCTAAGCACCATTATGATGATGCCCTGGTGCAAACTAGTTTGACTCCTACCTGAGCTCCGCATGCACGCTGACACCTGGGCCCATGTCTGTGTCGTGGGTAAGGGACCTGAAACCCTGGCCCTGGGGCAGGTGGGGTGGGGGACAGGAGGGAATCGCTCATGGGGTCTGGGGAACCAATGGCTTCCCTTCCTCAGTGACACAGCATTGAGGGACCTCCCCAACTGACATCGACATGAAGCATCGTTCCGGTGATCATCAATGGAAGAGGATTCCTATTCGAGAAAAAGTAGTTACAGGTGAAAAAACATTTAATTGCAATAAAGGCGTTTAAATCAGACATTCTAACATAAAAACTTGTGAACAGAAAATGTTAAGGTGCTTAAATATCTTTCTAACAGGTGCAGTCTTTCACCCATGCCATCTCAGTGCAATGACAAGGTCCTAACCTTATGTGGCCTACCACTACATCTCAGTGACTCCCCAGAATGTACATCCGAGGTGGAGGGGGCCAGTTGCCTACCTCGCCCCGTTGCCTGTGATGCACATGGTGGGCGTCCTCTGGAAACCTTGGACGTTGAGGGTCCTGGCCTGCTTCCAGATGTCTGGGATGTTTCCATGACATCCTCTTCATCCCGCTGCCCCTGATATGTCCTAGTGTAGAAAAGTGTGAAGTTATGTACTTTGGAAGGAGGAATGTGGGCATAGACTATTTTTTAAATGGGTTGGAAATCAGAAACACAAAGGAACTTGGGAGTCCTTGTTCAAAATTCTCTTAAGGTTAATGTGCAGGTTCAGTCGGCAGTTAGGAAGGTAAATGCAATGTTAGCATTCATGTCGAGAGGGCTAGAATACAAGAGCAGGGATGTACTTCTGAGGCTGTATAAGGCTCTGGTCAGACCCCATTTGGAGTATTCTGAGTAGTTTTGGGCCCCATATCTAAGAAAGGGTGTGCTGGCCTTGGGATTCCTGTGGGCTCCTGGGTCACTCCATGGGATGGCGGTGCTTCTGCAGTGAGCTCCAGAAGCTCTGGCGTCACTGCCAGTCCTGCAGGACCACCTGTGTCCTACCCATGGTGGTCAAGCCCTTTGCGATGGCCACTTGAGTCGGGGGCCACCTCTCAATGGCCACTGCAAGTGCCCTCTGAGACTGGGGCCATGCTCTGCAACCCCTCCGCCATGACTCTCTGTGACTGGGCCATGTTCTCTAGGGCTGCTGCGTCTCAGTGCTGTCCTGCTGGGTCTCCTGCAAGCTCTCGAACCTCTCAGCCATGGGCCTTAGAACCTCGAGAATCCTTTTCAGTCCCTCAGCATTGGCCCGTTGTGACTCAGCCGCGGCCCGCTGGGACTCTGCTGTGGCCTGCTGTGACTCGGCCATCGTTTGGAGCCTGCCACTCATGGTGAGGATTCTCCGCCTCAGGCTTTCCACTGCAGACGCTACCCTTGCAGTGTTGGCCTGGAAACCATGCAAGACTGACAAGAGCTGGTCCATCTGAAAGTTTTGGGACTCCTCCCAACAATCTCACAGTTGGTCCAGTGTGGCCATCAGCCCCTCCTGCATTCCCTGGCTCTGTTGCTGCATCTCCAGCAGCTGAGGGAGAAGTGATCTCAGAGGTCCAGCATGTAGCCTGGGGCCAGCTGACAGCCCTCATCTCCCCTTTTCTTGAGAGCTCCAGCGCCCGCTACTCAAAGGGGGTGAGGACCCAGAGGTCTGGCTCACCACCCCCTGCCTTCGCCTTCTCACGGGTGTTACGGTCGGTCTTCTCCTGTGGAGACAGAAGCAGTTTAAAGTTTTTATTTCTTAGTCACAAGTAAGGCTTACATTAAGACTGCAATTAAGTTACTGTGAAATTCCCCTAGTCGTCACAATCCGGCACCTGTTCTGGTCAATGCACCTAACCAGCACATCTTTCAGAATGTGGGAAGAAACTGGAGCACACGGAGGAAACCCACATAGACACGGGGAGAATGTGCAAACTCAACACAGACAGTGACCCAAGCCGGGAATCGAACCCGGGTCCCTGGTGCTGTGAAGCAGCAGTGCTACCGTGCCGCCCACGAGCCATGAAAGAAATGCTGGCGTGACTCCTGCAGAGTATCAGGTGGTGGCACTTAGAGGGCAGGCGCAGTGGGGCTCTTGAGGGGAATAGGAAAGAGCTGCTTAGTGGGTCAGGGGCTGGAAACATGCAGAGTGCTGGAGATGGGAGGATCTGAGGGAGATTTGGGGGAAGATGCAAGATGGGGTTCAGCACTCACCCTTGCTGCACGGATGAGGTCATTGACTTTTTTCCGGCACTGCTTCCCGGTTCGGGGTCCAGTGCCCTGGCACTGACCGAGGCGGCGACTTCCTCCCAGGCCATATTTCCATCAGAGGCCCTGGGTCTGTGTCCTCCTGGGGGAAGAGGGTGCCCCGCCTCATTGCTGCTGTATCCAGTAGCCTCCAGAGGTTGCCCTCAGAAAATCAGGGGGGGTGGTTGCTGGTCGTGCGCACATTTTGTCTAGGAATGCCTGCCTGCCTGTCCATTATTGAGTTTTTAATGAAGCTGCCCCTCGTTAGGGCAGATCAGCTGCAGGCAGTTTGACAGAGGATTCCAGCAAGTTCCATGCATTTTGCTTGTTAGCGTTGAGGGGAAAACAAGTGAGCACTTGCATGTGTGCTGATGGCGGGGTGGGGGGGATCAGTACCTCAATGATTGGGGACAGAGGAGAGAGAGGGAGGTGACACACAGCCATCAGAGTCCGGAGGAGATGGGGGATGTGGGCGTGAGGGGTCAGTGGGGGGGGAAGGGGGGCCCGCTTTCACTCTGCCTGAGATCAGTGGGGGGGGCGGGGGGATCTGCTGCCATTCTGCCCGAGATCAGTGGGGGGGGGAGGGGGAGGGGCCCGCGATCGGTCTGGGTGGCAGAGGGATGGGACAATGTCTGTGAGGGCCAGGGGGAGGCATTATCCGGCCCAGACGGATCTGGCAGGGGAGCGCTCTACATAGAACATAGAACATTACAGCGCAGTGCAGGCCCTTCGGCCCTCGATGTTGCGCTGACCAGGGAAACCAATCTAAAGCCCATCTAACCTACACTATTCCAATATCATCCATATGTTTATCCAATGACCATTTAAATGTCCTTAATGTTGGTGAGTCCACTACTGCTGGAGGCAGGGCATTCCACGCCCTTACCACTCTCTGAGTGAAGAACATACCTCTGACATCTGTCCTATATCTATCACCCCTCAATTTAAAGCTATGTCCCCTCGTGCTAGCCATCACCATCCGAGGAAAAAAGCTCTCACTATCCACCCTTTCTAATCCTCTGATCATCTTGTATGCCTCTATTAAGTCACCTCTTAACCTTCTTCTCTCTAACGAAAACAACCTCAAGTCCCTCAGCCTTTCCTCATAAGACCTTCCCACCATACCAGGCAACATCCTAGTAAATCTCCTCTGCACCCTTTCCAATGCATCCACATCCTTCCTATAATGCGGTGACCAGAACTGTACGCAATACTCCAAATGCGGCCGCACCAGAGTTTTGTACAGCTGCAACATGACCTCCTGGCTCTGAAACTCAATCCCTCTACCAATAAAAGCTAACACTCCATATGCCTTCTTAACAACCCTATCAACCTGGGTGCCAACTTTCAGGGATCTATGCACATGGACACCGAGATCTCTCTGTTCATCCACACTACCAAGTATCTTACCATTAACCCAGTACTCTGTAATCCTGTTACTCCTTTCAAAGTGAATCACCTCACACTTTTCCGCATTGAACTCCATTTGCCACCTCTCAGCCCAGCACTGCAGCTTCTCTATGTCCCTCTGTAACCTGCAACAACCTTCTGCACTGTCCACAACTCCACTGACTTTAGTGTCATCCACAAATTTACTAACCCATCCTTCTACGCCCTCATCCAGGTCATTTATAAAAATGACAAACAGCAATGGCCCCAAAACAGATCCTTGTGGTACACCACTAGTAACTGAACTCCAGGATGAACATTTCCCATCAACCACCACCCTCTGTCTTTTTACAGGTAGCCAATTCCTGATCCAAACCGCTAAATCACCCTCAATCCCATGCCTCCGTATCTTCTGCAATAGCTTGAAGAAGATTCTGTGGGGAACCTTATCAAACGCTTTACTGAAATCCATATACACCACATCAACTGCTTTACCCTCATCCACCTCTTTGGTCACCTTCTCAAAGAACTCAATAAGGTTTGTGAGGCATGTCCTACCCTTCACAAAACCTAATCAAATTATTCCTTTCTGGATGATTATAAATCCTATCTCTTATAATCCTTTCCAAAACTTTGCCCACAACAGAAGTAAGGCTCACTGGTCTATAATTACTAGGTTTGTCTCTACTTCCCTTCTTGAACAAGGGGACAACATTTGCTATCCTCCAGTCTTCTGGCACTATTCCTGTATGTGGTGTATGTATGGCAGATATCCACTCCATCTGACGAAGGAGCAGCGCTCCGAAAGCTAATGGCATTTGCTACTAAATAAACCTGTTGGACTTTAACCTGGTGTTGTTAAAACTCTTACTATTCCTGTAGACAATGATGACCTAAAGATTAAAGCCAAAGGCTCTGCAATCTCCTCCCTAGCGTCCCAGAGAAACCTGGGATAAATCCCATCTGGCCCAGGGGACTTATCTATTTTCACACTTTCCAGAATTGCTAACACCTCCTCCTTATTAACCTCAATCACGTCTAGTCCAATAGCCTGTATCTCAGTATTCTCCTCGACAACATTGTCTTTTTCCTGCGTGAATACTGACAAAAAATATTCATTTAGCGCCTCTCCTATCTCTTCAGGCTCCACGCACAACTTCCCACTACTGTCCTTGACTGGCCCTAATCTTACCCTAGTTATTCTTTTATTCCTGACATACCTATAGAAAGCTTTAGGGTTTTCCTTGATCCTACCTGCCAAAGACTTCTTTATCATTTTTTTTTATGCATGCGCATTTGGAGGCGCCAATCGGAGCTGCAGGAGTTCGGACATGTTAAGCTTCACCCACAGACTTCTGCAGCGCGATTCAGGATCACTGATATTTTTGCAGGCAGATTGCATATGGGGGTGCCTGAGAACGGGTCTAAAAGTTGGATCTGAAACACTCCCAGTTTCAAGTCTGCCCAGCACTTAGAATCAAAATGGTAAAATAGGGCCCATTGAAGGCTCTCCTTGCCTCTTTTATATTTCCAGAGATTTCCTATGAATTCCCTGAAATGGAGTGTGGCACAACAGGCTATACTTGGAGAAAATAGGGCCAGTGTAACTGAGGGGGTCCTGAATAAGCCTCTGCCTTATTTTCAATAGGTGTACCAGTCAGGTTATGGAGATTTGCAGAGAAGTTGGAAGCAGCTCTTGCACCTGTTCCCCTCAAGCTCAATAGATGTGACATGAGAAGACAATGGACCACAAAACCAACCCCTTGCGATCTTCAGGTCTGGAGATCTTCTGACTACAACTTGTGAACAGCAGTCAAAAGCCAGCAGGCAAAAACCATGCTCTGAGACTTGTAACATAAGCTGCATTTTCACCCCTAAATCTCAGAACAGCTCACCATTAAGAGCCAGGTGCTTTAGGTTCTGCAATTGAGCAGCACCTTCGAGTAAAGTACAAATGGTTCCAGTTCAGACCAGATTTAACATGGGTGATTTGTACTCATCGCTTATTCAAATTTTCAATTTTTATCTCTCAAGATCCACAGTAAAATAATGTTCCCCGTCATGAGCCCTTACATATTGCTGGAGATTTTTTTTTGGCTTCTATTTTGAGCTGCTAATCACAGTTATACAATGTCAACACTCCAGTTTTTGTCTGGAGGTTTTGCAAACTCCCACGCTATCTCTAGTCTCCAGGATTAACATCTGCATTCTTTAAAATTCCCAGTTGAATGCAACTACTGTAATCTATGACCAGAAACTAACTTCCAGAATTCATTGACATGTGTTCTGTTCGAATCACTGAGTCCTCCATTCCACTATCTTTGGTTCTGAAGCTCCTGTTTTCCCCTCTTCCTTCTCCCTTTTCATCTCTTCTTTCCATCTTTTTTGCAGCTATGGAGAAAACATTTCCAGGGGGATCGTGGAGAGGACTGAAAAACAGATGTGATTTCAGTTTTTTTTAACAGAATAGCCCAAGACACCAGTGAGCATTTGTGAAAGGTAGGTTGAATCACCTATCTGCTAGATTTCTTTCACTAGCTAATACATTTACTAAATGAAGGGGTATCTTGACCAATAGAAAGCTTTTGATGAGCCCCCTTAAATTTTTAGGGTGATTTCACTAAACTGCTCCTAGTAGTAAGGAACATGTGACTGAGACAGGTCTGTAATATTGTAATACCAATACTCTGAATTCCCTTTCAGTACGGGTTCCTCAGCAAGTGAGTAAGTAAATTTACTATTTATTGCCATTGTCAAAGCTCATGGAATTTAAGATGAAATTGTAAATAGATTATTCATTGCATAAACAGCAGAGGTTAATTATAAATGGGAGCAGTATTAAAAGGGCAGTGGAGACTGCAGGAATCAGGCCTAATACTCTTGCTGTTCATTAAGGCAGGAATTCTCTGACCTCAGCCACAGCTGTGATTCTCCGGTCCCACTGCAATGAATGGAGATTTGACTGAGCACCAGATTCTCCATTCCGGCAGGCAGCATTAGCAGGGTGTGCGAGATCAGAGAATTCCAGCCTAAATGTTTGTAATATTGCAAATAAAACACAAGTTTGTGGATCACAAATTGTACAGGTAAACAGCATATTACAAAGACAATAATTGAAAGAAACTTGTAGTTACATAGAATAGGAAGCACTAATACTAAGGAAACAAAGTATGTGTAATGGTATAAAAATAGCAAATTGATTATACAGTGAGGAGCAGATCTGTTAAATAAAATGCAACAGAAAAATGTCTGGGCTATGATAATTACAGTAAGAAGTCTCACAACACCAGGTTAAAGTCCAACAGATTTATTTGGTAGCAAATACCATAAGCTTTCGGAGCACTGCTCCTTCGTCAGATGGAGTGGAAATGTGCTCCCAAACAGTGCACAGACACAGAAATCAAGTTACAGAATACTAAATTAGTATTCTGTAACTTGATTTCTGTGTCTGTGCACTGTTTGAGAGCACATTTCCACTCCATCTGACGAAGGAGCAGTGCTCCGAAAGCTTATGGTATTTGCTACCAAATAAATCTGTTGGACTTTAACCTGGTGTTGTGAGACTTCTTACTGTGTTTGCCCCAGTCCAACGCCGGCATCTCCACACTATGATAATTAACCAGACATTTACCATATTATCACATTGTGGTGCTGAGTTAGAAATTCACTCAGAGTTCCAATTTATTGTGGCAAGATTCACTTTTACATGCAAGTAGTAGCCTGGAGCTATGGATGAGGGGTAAAAGCTCCAATGGTGTTCCCATCACATGGCTGACCAGAAATTACTCATACTCTTGCCACCTGCCATTGGCATATGGAAAGATTTTGCAGATTGATACTCAACCTGTTTGGCCACATTATGAATACATCTTCCTTGTCTTAGCTATGAGGAGAGATTAGGTAAACTGGGGTCGTTCTCCCTGGAAAGACGGAGAATGAGGGGAGATCTAATAGAGGTGTACAAGATTATGAAGGGGATAGATAGGGTGAACGGTGGGAAGCTTTCTCTCAGATCAGAAGTGACGATCACGAGGGGTCACGGGCTCAAGGTGAGAGGGGCGAAGTATAACTCAGATATTAGAGGGATAATTTTTACACAGAGGGTGGTGGGGGCCTGGAATGCGCTGCCAAGTAGGGTGGTGGAGGCAGACACGCTGGCATCGTTTAAGACTTACCTGGATAGTCACATGAGCAGCCTGGGAATGGAGGGATACAAACGATTGGTCTAGTTGGACCAAGGAGCGGCACAGGCTTGGAGGGCCGAAGGGCCAGTTTCCTGTGCTGCACTGTTCTTTGTTCTTTGTTCCTCAGCCACCAAGTCCTGGAGTGGGAAACCGGAACTTCTCCTCAGGGGCAGGCACAGAGATTCTCTGGCCTCCCTGCGGCATTTTCTATAAGGTGGGACATACCATTGGCTGGCAGCAGGGCCTTCTGGTCCCACTGCTGTCAATGGGATTTCCAATTGAAACCACTCCACACTACCGGGAAACACACAGCGGGGGTGCGCCGACGGTGGGATCAGAAGATCGCACCCAGGGACTCTACCCACTGAGTCACAAGATTGTACAGCAAATGTGATTCAGGTCTGTAAGGGCATATATTCAAATTGGTAACCTTCCAGTTTCTGGCATAAAGTTGGGGAAGAGAGGGCTTTTAAAAAATTTTTCCTGGGATGTGAGCATCAGTGGCAAGGCCAGCATTTGTTGCCCATCCCTAATTGCGTTTGAATTGAATGGATTGCTCGGCCATTACGGAGGGCAGTTAAGAGTCAATGACATTGCTGTGGATCTGGAGTCACATGTAAGGATGGCAGATTTCCTCCTCTAAAGGGCATTAATAGATTTTAATGATCATCACAGAGACTAGCTTTCAATTGAAATAAATTCCACCAGCCATGTGGGGATTTAAACCCATGTCTCTGTTTCTATCCAATTACATTATTTGATTTTTTGAAATTCGATTTATTATTGTCATATGTTTGGTATGAAAAGTATTGTTTCTTGTGCACTATACAGACAAGGCATACTGTTCATAGAGAAGGAAAGAAGAGAGTGCAGAATGTAGTGTGACAGTCATAACTAGGGTGTAGAAAGAGATCAGCTTTATATATGGTAGGTCCATTTCAAAAGTCTGATGGCAGCAGGGAAGAAGCTGTTCATGAGTCGGTTGGTACGTATCCTCAGATTTTTGTATCTTTTTCCCAACGGAAGAAGATGGGAAAGAAAATGTCCGGGGTGCGTGGGTCCTTAATTATGCTGGCTGCTTTTCCGAGGCAGCAGAAGCGACAGCGTCAATGGGTGGGAGGATGGTTTGAGTGATGGACTGGGCTTCGTTCACCACTACACCACTGTCTCACCGGTAGTAATTCACAAAACCGGGTAGCCACAAATTTTTGTACAACATAGATATTTCCAGTGTTGCATCACGAGTGCAACTGAGGAACTGAGTACGTAGTTGGAGTTCGGTGAGTGGATGAGTTTAAAGTGTTAATTTTGTTCTTAAATTTTGCTCTTAAAATCTAATCTGTCATTGCAGTCTGTATGTATGTCCCTTTGAAGCCTCCTTACATCCTCTTCACAGTTCAAGTTCTTAGCTATCTTTGTATCATCAGCAAACTTAACAACTATACCTTCATCCAAGTTATTTGTATAAATTGTAAACAGTCGAGGCCCCAGCACTGATCCTCACAACAAATGACATGAGATGCAGGTGCCAATTAAAAGGATAATAGACAAAAAAGGAGTATCATAGTGAAGAATATCCAAAAGAATTAAAAGCTGCCTCAATTTCAGAACTGTGCAAACATTGATTAGAGACAGGACAGATGTCTTTACAGCATGAGGCTCCTTTAAAAGTGAAATGTACTCCCATCCCCCACTTTGGTAAAATCTCTGACGTGCTGTGTTCACATTGGTGCATTTCTGTAAACAGAGCTTGCAAGCCGGTTTGAGTCCAGTTACCAGGGAGAGTTAGACAAAACCTAATGGCTTTTGGAGAGGTTTGCTTTGGCTCTTGGAGAGAAACAATTAATTTCACTATATATGGTAATAAACCATTCTACCTACCAAACAGGGACTGATGGCCTTAGTATGTGAGATGTCAGGACAAATTTTTCCTTTACCACATGAATTCTTCAGCTTTATCTGTTTTGAAGGACAGAAAAAAAATCAAAAGACACAGCAATCAGGGCTGAGAATTAGGAGGGAAGATGAGTAATTTGATCCCCCTTCTCTCAAAACTACTGTAAAGCACAATAGTTCTGCATTTACTTGTACTGTAGTTTTTTTCCCCACTTTAATGATCTTATACTATTCTAAACAGTACAGATGATATACAGCATAGACTTGCAATCTGCTGAAATATTGGAATTTAGTTTGGCATTTGGAACAGGAACATGGATTTTTTTTGAACCAACAGATCACCAAATTTTAAATACTGCTGCTTCTCTTAGTGGCACTGTTTTAATGTTGGGGCAGTTTAATAAATGTGGACTGTTGAAAAGTATGCTAAATATTATTTGCAGTAAATAACAATTAATAGCACTACTTATTTAGTAGGTGGGAAACATGGCTAACAGTAAATAATGGTAAACTGTGTTCAAACACATTAAAAATTAAGCAATTAGTCGAGATTTTGCTTATCCGTTTAGCTGAAAATAAGATGTTTTAGAAAATTTGATCAATCAGGAAAGAGATAAGTGGACATAGAGTATACAGATACTAGAAAGAGATATAAAATCAATATATGGCTAGATAAACAAAGAGAGATAAAAGCTGAGTTTAGTTTCTTGTTGCTATGGTGAGAGTGAACACGGTGAATCATTCCTTAAAAGCACATTCCACTCCGTGCTCTGTCATAATGATCTTACTGTCTGGGAGGCTGCTCAGGATTCTTCTAATCGTCAGGCAATTGGCACCTGTGAACAAACTGACTTGCCAGTTAAAAGGGCTAATATTACAAAAGAAACAAGAAAATTGCTACCAGAGCACATCAAATAGCTCCTATAGGACAGGTATGTTTATTTGATGGAAGAAGAAGCCTAGTTGCATGGCACACTAGTGGACCAACACAAAGTATACTTAATCGATTTGTTAGCAAGGTTGAAGCCCATGGAATTAAAGGGATAGTGGTAGCATAGATTAAAACATGGCTGAGTGACAAGAAACAGATTGTTTTACGAACAGGGTGGTGGAATATATTGGAGTTCCCAAGAGCCAGTTGTTAGGACCACTGTTTTTCTTTATCTATATTCACATTAATGATCTGGGTGGGAATTACCTGGCTTTATTCATTGCTGGCAGGAATCCCGATGTCCCGCTGAATTGGGTGTCGGGACTAAAATGGGATTCTGCCCAGTGGCCAACCCATTGTCATTCACGCAGCCCACCCCACCGGCCCTGATTGGGTTCCTGCCCAGACCGGAGGGAATCCAAAAATTAAGCAAATCTGCAGATTTGCATTTCTGTCCGCACTGCACCCACCACCCCAGTGGGAACTGCGCTGGGTGGGCTTTGGTAATGATCCTGACATTTATGGGCTTGACACAGTGGACCATGAAGGGGGGGTGGTCAAGAAGGCAGGTGCAGTGCCCATGTGTGCCTGTGCGCTGCCCTGCTGCACAGTGAGGGTCCTCTTGGGGAATGGAGGGGTTTGGGCTCAGGGCAAGGGGTTGATCTCCGAACTCTTCCCTGGGATGGAGGTCTTGTGGCTGGACTGCCCCTTCCAGCCCTAGGAAATCTGAAGATCACTTTTGGCATAGCGATTTCAAGCAGCTCTCTGATTACAATCTTCATTCTGCTCTGTGTACTGTGAAAACTTTGAAATGGGCTGCTCAATTTAATCTCCATGCCCCCTGGACACCTGGAAGACTTCAAATAACAGTAGCACTCCATCCTGTAGAAGGCATTCCCCTTTCACTCTCTAAGAAGCTGCAGGTGTGAGAATACCCCTTTGAAATCCTCTGACTCACAAGAGAAGTCACCCTAACTAGGAGGATTCTCTTCCCCACAGCTGCTCACTAAGATCCATTCTTGTAACGCTGTGTTTGTTCCAAGTGCCTGAGCATTCCTAAATCAATCCGTTGCCAGCCTTTGATATATTTTGTAATCCATTGCCAGTCTTTGAATACCTTTGTTCTTATCCAATTGCATGGTCCAATACCTTGAACTAGCCTATGATCATCAGCTTAAGTGTTTTTTTGACAGCATGCTCCAAGTTTGTTTATTGATCTTTTCCGTCATAGGTGAATGCATCTGAAGTAGCCCCCCCACCCCCCCCCCCGCCCCACCACCCCACACCCCCACCATTGTTCTAACCACAGTGTTTGTAAACTTCATAGTTCTGCCTGATAGCTGCAGGCAACCTCAAAGCAGCTATGTGGTTTTACTTCCCCTTGTGTGACAGTGTTGACCATGGCTCGAGGCTTGGGTGTGCAGAACATAACTTCAGCATATGCAGATTACACAAAACTTGGAAGTATTGTGAACTGTGAGGAGGATAAAGATAGACCAAGAGGACATAGACAACCTGGAGAAATCATGGACACATGCTTGATGAAATTTAATGCAGAGAAGTGTGAAGTGATTCATATTGGTTGAAAGAATGAGGAAAAGCAATATAAAATAAAGGATAATATTCTAAAGGGAATGCAGGGGGACTAGAGATATATGTGCACAAATTGGTGAAGATGGGTTAACAGATTGGG